>NC_057798.1:156580203-156589307 GCF_018294505.1 Triticum aestivum | reverse complement strand
GCAGGGCCCGGTGGCGCAGGCCGGCGGCGGCGGGAGGAGGGGAACGGGAGGGGGAGGCGCTCGAGGGCGGGGAGATGGGCCCCCGGTCGCCTCGCTCGGGGAGGCGACGCGGGGGGCGGGCCGGGAGGGAGAGGGAGGCGGGATGTTCCTAGGTTTTCTCAGCAAACAAGATGGAACACTTGGCCGGGTTGATGAGTTGTCCCGTCGCCGCTGCATACGTGTTCAACACCTATTTGACAATTACCGCTTGGTTGGGTCTTGACCGGAAAGATAGGAGAGTATCATCTGCAAACAGAAGGTGAGAGATAGCCGGAGCTCTTCTGCATATTTTCATAGCTTCCAACCCATCCTCTCTTATAGTTTTATGTAACAGAGCAGATAAAGCATCAGCCACAAATACAAAGAGAAAAGGGGATAAGGGATCACCCTGCCGAAGGCCACGCGAGGGCGAAAACTGATCCAATAGCTTCCATTAAACTTGATGGAGTACTTGATTGATTTGACACACACCATTACACAGTTCACCCAATTCGTTGAGAATCCCCACTTTAGAAGGGCACTCTCCAAAAAATCCCAGTCCACCCGGTCATATGCCTTTGAGAGATCCAACTTGTAAGCACAATAAGATTGTTCCAGCAACGAGGTTTGAATATGATGGATACACTCAAAGGCTATAAGAGTATTATCGGTAATAAGCCTTCCCGGTATGAACGCACTCTGATTTTCAGATATGAGCTCCGCCAACAAGGGGCGAAGACGGTTGACCATACATTTGGACACCACTTTATAAATGACATTACATAGACTTATTGGTCTGAAATCCTTCAAGTCCGTGGGCGACGCAACCTTAGGGATTAAAACAATTGCAGTCTCATTAACTCCCGGTGGCATGGATCCTGTGTCAAAGAAATCCAGTACCACCGTGGTGATCTCCTCCTTCAAAACTTGCCAATTTCGCTGAAAGAACCTAGCCAGAAAGCCGTCCGGACCAGGTGATTTAATTGGTCCAATCTGAAATAACGCATCAGCCACTTCCTTTTCCGTGTAGACTGCATCAAGAGCCTCATTCATTTGTTGCGTTACCTTGGACTGTATACACCCTAACAAGGAGTCCGAGCTCAATGTTGGATCCTTGGTGTATAGTTCCTTAAAATATGAACTAGCCATCAACTCCATCTTAGTAGGTACCGAACACCACGAGCCGTCTGCTCTTTGTAGGCGCCGAATTGCATTTTTCCTTGCCCGCCATACCGCTTTCCTATGGAAATACTGAGTGTTTCGGTCGCCCTCTTTGAGCCAATTAATGCGCGATCTTTGTAACCACATCATTTCCTCCCTAGAGAGGAGCTCATCCAACATATACATCTTCTCACGGATTACAGATCTCTTTATGTGCTTCCAGACTTGCTATCTTTTTTCACTTTTGTTTATACTTTCAAATATTCTAAATATATATATTAAAAAAACAATTTACGTAAAACATGTAAAAAAATTAGTAATCAAGCAGTTAAAAAATGATAAGTCTATACAGGAAAAATGTTTCATAGCAGACAAAAATATTAATCAAAGCATTTAATTTTTATTAAATATTTTAAAAATGATTTAAACATTAATTTTTTAATGAATCTAAAATATTTCATGTATTAAAAAAATGTTAAACAACAAATATTTCTGACTAATACAAAAATGTACAACGTACATTAAATAAAAATAGACATAAAAAATATATGTTAATAAAGTTAATCCTGCTAAACGAATATTAGACATGTTTATAAAATTTTTACAAAATAAGAAAAGGTGAAAACCGACAAAGAACAAAAGGAAAGCGAAGAAAAACCAAAGAAAAATAAAGAAAACAAAGAAAAGAATAAAGAAAAGGCAAAGTAAACTAAATAAAAAAAAGAAGAAAACAAATGCAAAAAATGAAAACAATGAAAACCAAGTAAAACAAAGGAAACAATTGAAAACAATAAAACAAAGAAACCAAAGAAAAAGGAAAAACCCTCTGCAAAGCAGCTGAAAGCAAAAAAAGTTGAATAACTGAAAATCCGAAAAACAAAGAAAAACTTTGGAAAAAAGAACAAAAAACTCCTCTAAAGTAGATAAAAAAACAAAGAAAATAGAAAGGAAAAAAAGAGAGAAGAAAACAACAGCGAACGCAGTCAAAGGAGCGATCGAGCGCGGACAAAAAAGTTTGGACAAAAAAAGGGTAAGAATAGGCCGTACTGTACATTCACAATAAAGATGCAGACGGGACGAGAGCTACTATCGCATTAAGCCCGACGAACAAAAGCAGTCCCATTGGACCTGGTCATTTCGTGTTTGAACAGTGAAAATCCCAAAAGAGCAAAGTATATCTGAAAAGTAGACATAAAGAACTATATATCTTAAGAAAATTAATTATATATTCTTAAAATAAAAAATGTATATATAACTGTTAAGAAAATAAAAAATCAGATGAAAACCGACAAGAAATAAAAGGGAAGTGCAGAAAAACCAAAGAAAAAGAAAACAGAGAAATGAACAATGAAAACTCAAACTAAAACAAAGAAAACAAATGCAAAACAGTGAAAAAAAATGAAAACCAAGAAAGAAACAAAGAAAATGAAGAAAACAATTGAAAATCCAAAAAGAACAAAGAAAAGCGATGAAAAAGAGAAAACCTCTGCAAATGCAAAGCAGTTCAAAATAGAAAATAAAATGTTGAAAAACAGTGTAAAACAGCCAAAAAAAACCATCAAAAAATAGAGAAGAACAAAAAAATCATTAAAAACTGGTAAAGAGACAAGGAAAAAAAGACGAACAAACCGCAGCGAGTGCAGCCAACGATGAAGCGAGGAAGCGCAGACGAAGAAAATGCTAAGAATAGGCCAGCCCACTACTATAAGTCCACGAATAATTCAGGCGACGAGAGCTACTCACGCATTAAGAGAGCATATAGCTCTCGCGCTATATGCAACCCAACGCACGGAATCAGTCCCGCTAGGCCGGTTCATTATCTGTCCGAACTGTGAAAATCCCCAAAAATGCTAAAAATAGGCCGGGTCAATACTGTAGATCCACGAATAAGATTCAGGCAAGACAAAGCTACACTCGCATTAAGCAAGATATAGCTCTCGCGCCGTATGACACATTCTGCGTCAAATAGTAACCCGACATACGATAGTAGTCTCCCTGGCCCGGCTCATTTCCTGTTCGAAATGTGAAAATCACACAAAAAAAGGAAGCGCGCGAGGAGGATCAAACATGGGACCTCTCAGTTATGACCGCGCGCGTCTCACCATTTGGGCTGGCGAGTTTAGTGAATATTTAGCAGTGATTTGAATTTAGAATATTTTTCACATAAAAGATATTGAGGCATGCAAGGAGCATGATGTTAACATTCTAGGACCTTCAGGCAAAAAAAATCAGGCCCAACAATGTTCTATTTAAAAAATCACAACCAATTTTGGTATTTTGAATGTTCAAACATCATGAAATTTTACACACACATTATGAATTAGAAAAAAATAATAGTTTTTTCTTCTATTATTCACGCCCAGTGCATCGCTGCACTCCAAACCAGACCAGTAATTCGCGTATGAGCCCTGGCTCATCCACCCATGAGACGATCCGGCTCCTCAAACGTGACATGTTGCGTTTAACGGTAATTAGAGCACCTTCATCTGTTGTTCAATACATCTCCACTAATAATGGTTATTAAAGCTCTTTTTTTTGCGGGGGGTGGTTATTAAAGCTCTTTAAATACATTTATTGTGGTTTTCATGTGTGGTGCTTTTGCAACTCTCAATAAATCCATCCCTAATATTAAAACTGACACGCTAACACATAGGTACATCTCTCCCGAGACCCTCAATAAGATATGTCTCTCCCAAGACCACAATGGAGAAGATGCAGTCCGTGTTCTATACCATGTCAAACTGGAGAAGCTTGGGTCCTCAACGTAGTGTCAATGATATTTTCGTAGGGTAGTAAATTGCTTTCATAATTTTTGCAATAAGGCCTTCGGAATTATGTAAGAGTCTCCAAGCTTGGTAAGTGAAGTGGGTAGGGCTCCAAAAATCATACCTCATTGGTTTTTAGGTTTGATCAGGCTATCCTAGGAAGACTAGTCGAATTTCCTTTGCCCCTCTTCCTCTTCCTTTCAAAATTTTCTAATCAAACCCATATATTCATTATAGAACATGGTTGGCGTCTTGGCAAAGCTTGATGAACTGACTTGACAAAGATCTCTTTTGGTCCCAGTGGCATGTATATCTCATTCCAACATGATAATCTTTTTGACAAATCTTTCCTTGATTGGCTCCGATTTCTTAGCTTTCATTCCACCTTCCGACGTATGGATCCCTAGGTACCTTTCCTTGAAGGTGTTTTATGTAACCCATAGTATGTTTAAATTTCATACTATTCCTCGGGGGTTGCAAACCTCATTGAAAAGTAAAGTGCATCTGGAGGGACTTAATAGTTATCATGTACTCTTCTCAAACTTTGTTGTAATCTTCTTGACAATAGTTGGTTGAGTCGAGCTTTGAAAACAACGGAAACTATCATACACAGAAAGGAGATGTAAAATCCCAGGGGCTCCTTTGCAAGACTTGAGGTTAGTAAGTTCTTGATTGTATATAGCTCTCTGAAGAAGAGGCCCGCGACGACAAACATGAAGAGTTAAGAGGACATAGGATCACTTTATCTAAGAACTTTAGACCATGAAATATTATCCGCAAGTTTTGCCATCTACCCTCACTAAAACCTCACACAAGTGGTCTAAGCAAAGCCAAACCTCAGGAGAACACATCGCAAATAATTTCAATCCAACATGTCATAAGATTTAAACATGCATGTCAAGTTTGTAGGCACAATCATTGCCACATGCTTTTTCTTCTTTTAGATGTCGTGTAAAAATTCAAAAAAAAATGAGAGTGTAATCTGAAATTAAGCATTAGGCGCCCTGGATAAAGTCACTTCAATTATCCGAGATCAACTCATGCAACATGGGCCTTAGTCATGAATTACTAAATAGTTTTGTACAAAACATCCGTAAAGGAATATATCTAAAGGTTTTTTAACTCATCTGCATCAGGTGGTTTCGGGGTCAAAGAAACAATAGTATCATTTATATCATCAGGAATGTAGCCATCACTAAAAAAGCTGCTTAACTGCTTTGGTCACCTCATCCTTCATCATTCCCTAATGTCTCTGGAGGAATTGAACTGGAAACCATTAGACCCCGGAGCTTTTAAAGGACCGATTTGAAAAAAGAGCATTTCTGATTTCCCCATCGGTGTCTTTTTTTCAACAGGACCTCGTTCATATTCTTGGTACTGGTTGGATGGATAAGTTGTAGCACCTCCCCTGAGTCAACCCAATTATCTTTCTCAAAGAGCTTCCTTAGAAAGGACATATCGGTGTTTTTCATTGAAAGAGCTAGTTATCGACTAGAGGGGGGTGAATAGGCGATTTTTATGAAAGTCTTCAAAACTTGAGGTCTTTGAAGAAAAACGGTTAATAAGAACCTGTATTATATGCAGTGGAAGATAAACTACACTAGGCAGCTCATAGTCATGTAAGCAATATAGTGAAAGCACGAAGACTAATAGCAGCTATGTAGTATGGATCGGAATGGAAGACAGTATGAAGCCAAATAGTAATAGTCTTCGCACAATGAAGTCAAACAGATCAGGCAGGCATGCAAAGACTTCATGAAGACAAACTGAAATGTAAAGGAGGTAGGGGATAGAACCAATAGCTTGGGGAAGACAGGGATTTGGTAGACCAGTTCCAGTTGCTGTGACAATTGTACATCTGATTAGGGAGGTTGAGATTGAACTCAGAAGACTATGTCTTCACCTTATTCCCCTTGAGCCGAGGACACCCAATCCTCGCTCAATCACTCTGGTAATTCTTCAAGGTAGACCTCCAAACCTTCACAGACTCCGTTCACTGGCGATCCACAATGACTCTTGGATCCTCAGGAACGTGACGCCTAACCGACTAGAGGATACACAGTCCTCAAGTGCAACAAGTCTTTAGGTCACGCGGACAGAAAGACTTCAGTGATGCCTAAAACTCTTTGGCTCTGGGTGTTTTGGGCTTTGTCCTCACAAGGATCTCTCTTTCAAAGGCTTCGTAGGTGGGTTGCTCTCAAATGACAAAAGTCGTGCACTAACTCTGAGCAGCCACCAATTTATGGTGTAGGGGGTGGGCTATTTATAGCCATGAGGCAACCCGAGATGATATGTTTGAAATGACCCTGGGTCACTAAGGAACCGATACATGTCCAAAGGTTGGATTTGAATCACACGCGGCAGCTTCACTTGGGCTACAAGCAAAGCTGACTCATCCAACTTTGGATAAGATTTGCTCTCATTGTCTTCGCTCGATGACATAGGATTTGGGTTGAGCATCACGTCAGTCTTCTGACTTTGTTCACTTGGACCCCACTTAACAATTCAGTGGTTCCTTTGATTCAATAAAGAAGTAAAGGAAACTACGAAAGAAACTATGTCTTCGCATTCCATAGTCTTCAAGTGAATGTCTTCACACGTCATTATCTTCAAGCGAATGTCTTCATGAACCACCATTGTCTTCATACATTTTTAGGGGTCATCTCTGGTAGGTACACCGAATCAATGAGGGACTACTACCTGTGTTATCCTGCAGTTCTCACAAACACATTAGTCCCTCAACCATGTTTGTCGTGAATACTCCAAAACCAACTAGGGGTGGCACTAGATGCACTTACAGTCTCCCCCTTTTTGGTGATTGATGACAAACTGGTTGAACTTTTCAACGGGGATAAAAGTACGTGAAAGTTAAAGTACATGGGTTATTGGCTTCATAAGTTGAAGGAGGCTCCCCCTGAAGATGTGCATATAAATGTTTTGCCTTTGAATGCAAATGCAGATGGAAGGTTTTGCTTTGTGGAGATCTTATTCAACTTATGAAGGCAATTCATCATGCATACATTAATGTAATGATGATCATGAAATGCATAATGAAAAACGGGCGTCTGCAGAATGACTTCATGAGGGATTTATCATTGCATCATAAGGTAGCAGCAAAAGTGGAAGACGACCATCAAATTTAAGTATTACAACTCAAAAACCAATAGTTCAAGAACGAGAGTTGTAAAAACTTAGGCACAAATAAGCACCTGACCCATATGGACCCGCTTGAAGACTATCAACTCATATGCTTCTCCCCCTTTTGTCAGTAAGGACCAAAAAGGTTTGAAGACATAGAGTGTCTACTCGTTCCCTGGCGGTGAAGTTGTTGGGGCAACAGGGTCGATGTTGGAGTTGGGCGGTGCAGAGGGGCCTGATGCAGAATCCTGGTGCAGTGAAGCCATGGCTGGTGAAGTGGCATCCTCCTCTTCATCTATGACTCGCGCAACAACAGTTGGAGCCGAAGATGAATACTCGGTATCTTCAAGAGAAGGAGTTGGACGCTAACTTGCAGATTGTGGAGGCTTGGAGTCAAACTTGAAGCGTTTAGTGAAGCCATCTGCTTGAAGATCATCTTCATAACAGAGCATTGTGAGGCTCTTCCGGGACCGCTGACAGGCTTCATGTGAAACAAATGAGTTCTTTGTTGCAAGGTTGCGAATGCGATTGATATCAACGAGAAAACTCTGCATCTGGCGCTTCAGCCAGTCATGATGCATATCCTGCTTCTGGTGAAGTGATACCAGAAGCTCTCTATCATTCAGGACACGAGCACACTTCTGAGGCCTTTGAGCTACCATGTTGGTTGTTGCATATGTGTTTGCACGATGCGGTAGACGAATTTGACCAGTGATAACCCATAAGTGTAGGGGATCGCAACAACTTTCGAGGGTAGAGTATTCAACCCAAATTTATTGATTCGACACAAGGGGAGCCAAAGAATATTCTCGAGTATTAGCAGTTGAGTTGTCAGTTCAACCACACCTGGATAACTTAGTATCTGCAGCAAAGTATTTAGTAGCAAGGTAATATGATAGTAAAGTTAACGATAGCAAAAGTAATATTTTTGGGTTTTGTAGTGATTGTAACAATAGCAACGGAAAAGTAAATAAGCGAAGCACTGAAGGAAATATGCCCTAGAGGCAATAATAAAGTTATTATTTATTTCCTTATTTCATGATAAATGTTTATTATTCATGCTAGAATTGTATTAACCGGAAACATAATACATGTGTGAATACATAGACAAACATAGTGTCACTAGTATGCCTCTACTTGACTAGCTCGTGAATCAAAGATGGTTAAGTTTCCTAGCCATGGACAAAAGAGTTGTCATTTGATTAACGGGATCACATCATTAGGAGAATGATGTGATTGACTTGACCCATTCCGTTAGCTTAGCACTTGATCGTTTAGTATGTTGTTATTGCTTTCTTCATGACTTATACAAAGTTCCTACAACTATGAGATTGTGCAACTCCCGTTTACCAGAGGAACACTTTGTGATCATAAAGGTGCTCTACAGGTGTCTCCAAAGGTACATGTTGAGTTGGCATAATTCGAGATTAGGTTTTGTCACTCCGATTGTCGGAGAGGTATCTCTGGGCCCTCTCGGTAATACTCATCACTTAAGCCTTGCAAGCATTGTAACTAATGAGTTAGTTATGAAATGATGTATTACGTAACGAGTAAAGAGACTTGCCGGTAACGAGATTGAACTAGGTATTGGATACCGACGATCGAATCTCAGGCAAGTAACATACCGAAGACAAAGGGAACAACGTATGTTGTTATGCGGTTTGACCGATAAAGATATTCGTAGAATATGTAGGAACCAATATGAACATCCAGGTTCCACTATTGGTTATTGACCGAGAATAGTTCTAGGTCATGTCTACATAGTTCTCGAACCCGTAGGGTCCGCACGCTTAACGTTACAATGACAGTTTTATTACGAGTTTATAAGTTTTGATGTACCGAAGTTTGTTCGGAGTACCGGATGTGATCACGGACATGACGAGGAGTCTTGAAATGGTCGAGACATAAAGATTGATATATTGGACGACTATATTCGGACACCGGAAGTGTTCCGGGTGATTTCAGAGAAAACCGGAGTGCCGGAGGGTTACCGGAACCCCCCCCCCCCGGGAGAGTTAATGG
>NC_057798.1:156560207-156579894 GCF_018294505.1 Triticum aestivum | reverse complement strand
TCCCCCTCTCCCCTTCCTTTCCCCCTCCT
This sequence comes from Triticum aestivum, assembly GCF_018294505.1. Taxonomy (NCBI): domain Eukaryota; kingdom Viridiplantae; phylum Streptophyta; class Magnoliopsida; order Poales; family Poaceae; genus Triticum; species Triticum aestivum. Next base: position 156,579,865 of record NC_057798.1, on the reverse strand, counting down.
AGTAGGAGTAGGAAAGGGGGAGTCCTACTCCTACTAGGAGGAGGACTCCTCCTCCTTGGCGCACCCCAAGGGGCCGGCCGGCCTCCCCCTTGCTCCTTTATATACGGGGGCAGGGGGGCACCCTAGAACACACAAGTTGATCTAGGGATCGTTCCTTAGCCGTGTGCGGTGCCCCCCTCCACCATATTCCACCTCGGTCATATCGTCGCGGAGTTTAGGCGAAGCCCTACGCCGGTAGAACATCATCATCGTTACCAAGCCGTCGTGCTGACGGAACTCATCCCCGACGCTTTGCTGGATTGGAGCCCGGGGAACGTCATCGAGCTGAACGTGTGCTGAACACGGAGGTGCCGTATGTTCGGTGCTTGGATCGGTCGAGTCGTGAAGACGTACGACTACATCAACCGCGTTGTGATAACGCTTCCGCTTACGGTCTACGAGGGTACGTGGACAACACTCTCCCCTCTCGTTGCTATGCCATCACCATGATCTTGCGTGTGCGTAGGAAAATTTTGAAATTACTACGTTCCCCAACAGTGGTATTAGAGCCTAGGTTTTATGCGTTGATGTTATATGCACGAGTAGAACACAAGTGAGTTGTGGGCGATACAAGTCATACTGCTTACCAGCATGTCATACTTTGGTTCGGCGGTATTGTTGGATTAAGCGGCCCAGACCGACATTACGCGTACGCTTACGCGAGACTGGTTTTACCGCCGTGCTTTGCACACAGGTGACTAGCGACAACTGGCAGAAGCTCTATGGTTGTCTCTTTGTTGCATAAGATGCAAGTGCCAAATAATTGCTTTACTTTATCGCTATGCGATAGCAATAGTTGCAAGAGCAATAGTTGGCGAGATGACCATGTGACGACACATTGATATAGATCAAGATGATGAAGATCATGGTGTCGTGCCGGTGACGATAGAGATCATGACAGTACTTTGGAGATGAAGATCAAAGGCGCAAGATGATCATGGCCATATCATGTCACATATTTTGATTGCATATGATGTTTATCTGTTATACATCTTATTCTGTTTTGTTTGACGGTAGCATTATAAGATGATCTCTCACTAATTATCAAGAAGTGTTCTCCGTGAGTATGCACCGTTGCCAAAGTTCGTCGTGCCCAGACACCACGTGATGATCGGGTGTGATAAGCTCTACATCCATCTACAATGGGTGCAAGCCAGTTTTGCACACGCAGAATATTCAGGTTATACTTGACGAGCCTAGCATATGCAGATATGGCCTCGGAACACAGAGACCGAAAGGTCGAGCGTGAATCTTATAGTAGATATGATCAACATAATGATGTTCACCATTGAAAGCTACTCCATTTCACGTGATGATCGGTTATGGTTTAGTTGATTTGGATCACGTGATCACTTAGAGGATTAGAGGGATGTCTTTCTAAGTGGGAGTTCTTAAGTAATATGATTAATTGAACTTAAATTTATCATGAACTTAGTCCTGGTAGTATTTTGCAAATTATGTTGTAGATCAATAGCTTGCGTTGTTGCTTTCATATGTTTATTTTGATATGTTCCTAGAGAAAATTGTGTTGAAAAATATTAGTAGCAATGATGCGGATTGGATCCGTGATCTGAGGTTTATCCTCATTGCTGCGCAGAAGAATTATGTCCTTGATGCACCGCTAGGTGACAAACCTATTGCAGGAGCAGATGCAGACGTTATGAACGTTTGGCTAGCTCAATATGATGACTACTTGATAGTTTAGTGCACCATGCTTAACGGCTTAGAATCGGGACTTCAAAGACGTTTTGAACGTCATGGACCATATGAGATGTTCCAAGAATTGAAGTTAATATTTCAAGCAAATACCCGAGTTGAGAGATATGACGTCTCCAACAAGTTCTATTGCTAAAAGATGGAGGAGAATCGCTCAACTAGTGAGCATGTGCTCAGATTGTCTGGGTACTACAATCGCTTGAATCAAGTGGGAGTTAATCTTCCAGATAAGATAGTGATTGACAGAGTTCTCTAGTCACCATCACTAAGTTAGTAGACCTTTGTGATGAACTATAGTATGCTAGGGATGACGAAAACGATTCCCGAGCTCTTCGTGATGTTGAAATCGATGAAGGTAGAAATCAAGAAAGAGCATCATGTGTTGATGATTGACAAGACCACTAGTTTCAAGAAAAGGGCAAAGGGATAGAAAGGAAACTTCAAGTAGAATGACAAGCAAGTTGTCACTCCCGCGAAGAAGCTCACAGCTGGACCAAAGCCTGAAACTGAGTGCTTACACTGCAAAGGAAATGGTCACTGGAAGCGGAAATGCCCTGAATATTTGGTGGATAAGAAGGATGGTGAAGTGAACAAGGGTATATTTGATATACAGGTTATTGATGTGTGCCTTACTAGTGTTTATAGTAGCCCCTGAGTATTTGATACTTGTTCAGTTGCTAAGATTAGTAAATCAAAACAGGAGTTATATAAACAGAGACTGGTTGAAGGGGAAGTGACGATGAGTGTTGGAAGTGGTTCCAAGATTGATATGATCATCATCGCATACTCCCTATACTTTCGGGATTAGTGTTGAACCTAAATAAATGTTATTTGGCGTTTGCGTTGAGCATGAATATGATTTGATCATGTTTATTGCAATACGGTTATTCATTTAAAATCAGAGAATAATTGTTGTTCTGTTTAAATGAATAAAACCTTTGATGGTCATACACCCAATGAAAATAGTTTGTTGGATCTCGATCGTAGTGATACACATATTCATAATATTGATGCCAAAAGATGCAAAGTTGATAATGATAGTGCAACTTATTTGTGGCACTGCCGTTTGGGTCATATCGGTGTAAAGCGCATGAAGAAACTCCATAAAGATGGATTTTTGGAATCACTTGGATATGAATCATTTGATGCTTGCGAACCATGCTTTTTGGGCAAGATGACTAAAACTCCGTTCTCTAGAACAATGGAACGAGCTACTGACTTATTGGAAACAATACATACCGATGTATGCGGTCCAATGAGTGTTGATGCTCGTGGCAGGTATCGTTATTTTCTGACCTTCACAAGATGAATTGAGCAGATATGAGTATATCTACTTGATGAAACATAAGTCTGAAATAATTGAAAGGTTCAAAGAATTTCAGAGTGAAGTGGAAAAATCATCATAACAAGAAAATAAAGTTTCTACGATCTGATTGTGGAGACGAATATTTGAGTTACGAGTTTGGTCTTCAATTAAAACAATGTGGAATAGTTTCACAGCTCACGCCACCTGGAACACCACAACGTTATGGTGTGTTCAAACGTCGTAACTGCACTTTATTGGATATGGTGCGATCTATGATGTCTCTTATCGGTTTTACCACTATCGTTTTGGGGTTGTGCATTAGAGACAGCTGCATTCACGTTTAAAAGGGCACCATCTAAATCCGTTGAGACGACACCGTATGAACTATGGTTTAGCAGTAAACCTAAGCTGTCGTTTCTTAAAGTTTGGAGTTGCGATGCTTATATGAAAAAGTTTCAACCTGATAAGCTCGAACCCAAATCGGAGAAGTGCGTCTTCATAGAATACCCAAAGGAAACTGTTGGGTACTCCTTCTATCACAAATCCAAAGGCAAAACATTCGTTGCTAAGAATGGATCCTTTCTAGAGAAGGAGTTTCTCTCGAAAGAAGTGAGTGGGAGGAAAGTAGAACTTGATGAGGTAATTGTACCTGCTCCCTTATTTGAAAGTAGTTCATCACAGAAATCTGTTCCTGTGACTACTACACCAATTAGTGAGGAAGTTAATGATGATGATCATGAAACTTCAGATTAAGTTACTACAGAACCTCGTAGGTCTTCCAGAGTAAGATCCGCACCAGAGTGGTACGGTAATCCTGTTCTAGAAGTTATGTTACTAGACCATGACGAACCTACGAACTATGAAGAAGCGATGGTGAGCCCAGATTCCGCAAAATGGTTTGAGGCCATGAGATCTGAGATAAGATCCATGTATGAAAACAAAGTATAGACTTTGATTGACTTGCCCAATGATCGGCGAGACATTGAGATTAAATGGATCTTCAAGAGGAAGACGGACGCTGATAGTGTTACTATCTACAAAGCTAGAATTGTCGCAAAAGGTTTTCGACAAGTTCAAGGTGTTGACTACGATGAGAGTTTTTCACTCGTATCTATGCTTAAGTCTGTCTGAATCATGTTAGCAATTGCCACATTTTATGAAATCTGGCAAATGGATGTCAAAACTGCATTCCTTAATGGTTTTCTTAAAGAAGAGTTGTATATGATGCAACCATAACGTTTTGTCAATCCTAAAGGTACTAACAAAATGTGCAAGCTCCAGTGATCCATCTATGGACTGGTGCAAACATCTCGGAGTTGGAATATACGCTTTGATAAGTTGATCAAAGCATATAGTTTTATACAGACTTTTGGAAAGGCATGTATTTACAAGAAAGTGAGTGGGAGCACTACAGCATTTCTGATAAGTATATGTGAATGACATATTGTTGATCGGAAATAATGTAGAATTTTTCTGGAAAGCATAAAGGAGTGTTTGAAAGGAGTTTTTCAAAGAAAGACCTTGGTGAAGCTGCTTACACATTGAGCATCAAGATCTATAGAGATAGATCAAGACGCTTGATAAGATTTTTCAATGAGTACATACCTTGACAAGATTTTGAAGTAGTTAAAAATGGAACAGTCAAAGAAAGAGTTCTTGCCTGTGTTGCAAGGTGTGAAGTTGAGTAAGACTAAAAACCCGACCATGGTAGAAAATAGAAAAGAATGAACAGTCATTCCCTATGCCTCAGTCATAGGTTCTATAAAGTATGCTATGTTGTGTACTAGACCTATTGTATACCTTGCTCTGAGTTTGGCAAAGGAATACAATTTTGATCTAAAAGTAGATCACTAGAACAGTGGTCAAGAATATCCTTAGTGAGGACTAAGGAGATGTTTCTCGATTATGGAGGTGATAAAAGAGCCAGTCGTAAAAAGTTACAATGATGCAAGCTTTTACACCAATCCAGATGACTCTAAGTCTTAATCTGGATACATATTGAAAGTGGGAGCAATTAGCTAGAGTAGCTCCGTGCAGATCATTGTGGACATAGAATATTTGCAAAAATACATACGGCTCTGAATGTGACAGACCCGTTGACTAAACTTCTCTCATGAGAAAAACATGATCATACCTTAGTACTCTTTGGGTGTTAATCACATAGCCATGTGAACTAGATTATTGACTCTAGTAAACCCTTTGGGCGTTGATCACGACGATGTGAACTATGGGTATTAATCACATACAGATGTGAATATTGGTGTTAAATCACATGGTGATGTGAACTAGATTATTGACTCTAGTGCAAGTGGGAGACTGAAGGAAATATGCCCTAGAGGCAATAATAAAGTTATTATTTATTTCCTTATTTCATGATAAATGTTTATTATTCATGCTAGAATTGTATTAACCAGAAACATAATACATGTGTGAATACATAGACAAACATAGTGTCACTAGTATGCCTCTACTTGACTAGCTCGTGAATCAAAGATGGTTAAGTTTCCTAGCCATGGACAAAAGAGTTGTCATTTGATTAACGAGATCACATCATTAGGAGAATGATGTGATTGACTTGACCCATTCTGTTAGCTTAACACTTGATCGTTTAGTATGTTGCTATTGCTTTCTTCATGACTTATACAAAGTTCCTACAACTATGAGATTGTGCAACTCCCGTTTACCGGAGGAACACTTTGTGTGCTACCAAACGTCACAACATAACTGGGTGATTATAAAGGTGCTATACAGGTGTCTCCAAAGGTACATGTTGAGTTGGCATAATTCGAGATTAGGTTTTGTCACTCCGATTGTCGGAGAGGTATCTCTAGGCCCTCTCGGTAATACTCATCACAAAAGCCTTGCAAGCATTGTAACTAATGAGTTAGTTATGAAATGATGTATTACATAACGAGTAAAGAGACTTGCCGGTAACGAGATTGAACTAGGTATTGGATACCGACGATCGAATCTCGGGCAAGTAACATACCGAAGACAAAGGGGACAACGTATGTTGTTATGCGGTTTGACCGATAAAGATCTTCGTAGAATATGTAGGAACCAATATGAACATCCAGGTTCCACTATTGGTTATTGACCGAGAATAGTTCTAGGTCATGTCTACATAGTTCTCGAACCCGTAGGGTCCGCACGCTTAACGTTACGATGACAATTTTATTATGAGTTAATAAGTTTTGATGTACCGAAGTTTGTTCGGAGTCCCGGATGTGATCATGGACATGACGAGGAGTCTTGAAATGGTCGAGACATAAAGATTGATATATTGGACGACTATATTCAGACACCGGAAGTGTTCCGGGTGATTTCGGAGAAAACCGGAGTGCCGGAGGGTTACCGGAACCCCCCGGGAGAGTTAATGGGCCACATGGGCCTTAGTGGGAAGAGAGAGGGGTGGCCAGGGTGGGCCGCGCCCCCCTCTCCCTCTGGTCCGAATTGGAATAGGAGGGGGGGTATCGGTGTACTAGAGTAGGGGTACCCTAGTATCCCGAACTTGTGCACGGGCAGTTGCAGCGCCCCGCGGCAAGGCTTGCCGGGTGACCGCCAAGGTCCTCCGTGGTTCCTTTGGAGCCATTCAAGAACAAAGTATTTAAACCAAGGAGACAAGACCCCGGCAAGAGGTGCTTGCCGGGAAGGCCAACCAAGGCATCGCAAGGAACTTGCCGCGACGCACCACGTGTCCCGGCAAGGCCCGATGGGCGACAAGCTTCCGGACGCGACAAGACAACGACCGCGGCAAGGCGCTTGCCGCGACAAGCTACCACTTTGTACCCGCGCTCCAGCACATCCACCAATGTGTCGCCTTGGGGCCTTTCCAGGCGCGCGTGGCAAGAGGTTGTGCAGCCAGCGGTGTGCGGTGGCAAGCGACGCTGACAAGACTGCCATCGTGGCGAGCGGTGGCGTCCCTGACGGTCCTTTTTGCACTATTCGGGCGACGCAGATGGGCATTTAATGCCTTTGCCCCTGCCGTCAGGGTTAGGTAGGATACACTGTACAAGTAGCTGTACCAACCGCAATTCCCTTTTCCATTTTTACCCTTGCCTACGTTGCCACCTGTCGGTGACCCCTTGAGCATATAAAAGGAGGCCCATGCGCAACGTAGAGGGAGGTTGGAGGCCAGAAAACACTCACGCTCGGTCTCGTTAGCAGCTCATGTGTACTGTAGCACTCAGCGCTCCCGAGCGAGAAATCAATACAATCAGACAAGCAACAGTAGGAGTATTATCTCTCCGGAGAGCTCCGAAGCTGGGTAAACTGCTCGTGTGCTTCGCCTCGATCCGCTCTTCGTGCGATCTCCACCCCCTGCCGAACCGAAAGGGGCTCGGTCCGCCGGTCCCCATAGGTGTTCGTGGATCAGCTTCCCCATCATCTTTGGCGCCCAGGTAGGGGGCGTCGAGGTTGTGTGAACCTGATCCGGCGTTCACACGAGCTAGATCTTCATCTTCTTCATCGACATGCCACCGAAGAAGAAGGCTTCGGCGGTAGCTGTTCCGTCCATGTCGATCCCACCATCACCGGAGCAAACGGGTGGTGGGGTAGACGCCGGCGGAAGAACGAACGTCGACGAGGGAGCTCACGGTGCTGCCAGGTCCAAGGACAAGGCTGCGCAGACCTCGGTGTCCGTACATGTACCGTGCCCATCTCAGGAGGCGCAGGACCGACAGCGTCATGGTACCCGCAGTGCCATACGTTTGTTAGGCCAAGATCGAGCTGGTGGATCTCGGGTTGCTCGAGACCAGCATGCACACCAACATGCTGGCACGAGTGAAACACGGTCGCCTGGACAGGATACTACTCCTTCTAACATAGTTAGAAGTCCGAGCATATCCCGCTCCTCGCACCGTTCGCCACTGCCACCCACCACTCCAGCAGAAGCTTTGGCGCGAGCTCAACTGCTCCTGGATTACCCTCCAAAGGAAGACAAGATTGATGGATGGAGGGCCACCATTCAGAGTCTCATCGGCTTCGCCAACGGCGACACTCCGCGGCAGCCGAGTACATTGCGGCCGCGGCAGGACTGCCAGGCATGAGCCGGTGGTGACGAAACCGGTGGGGGTGCAACCACCATGCACTCTCCACCCCGAAGGCCAAGATCACCGACTCGCTGGATCCACCTCGACAGCGACTCCACCGCATCATCAGATCCACGAGCTCGTCGCGATTAGCGCCAAGTTCTTCATGAACGACAATAAGAAGACGCTTGTACTCGCATCGAGCGCCGAAGAGAAGCACGGCGTCAATCAGACCAGCGCGTTGGGCCCTCTATCGACATGCATGCGCCAGGGGAACCAGGCGACTTGCCGTACGCAGTAGGTTGCCCTGCGTTCACTCGTGAGCTGCGGCAAGTCCAGTGGCCCAGCACGAAGAATTTCAAGCCAGATGTGCCAGAGAAGTACGACGGCAAGTCGCACCCGTCGGAGTTCCTCAGCATCTACACCATCACTGTGCAAGCTGCCGGGGGACGGGACGACAAGATCCTGGCCAACTACTTCCCACTGGTGCTCAAGCCCAATGTCAGATCCTGGCTCATGCACTTGCCGGACAACTCCATATCCTCCTGGGCAGACCTATGCCATCAGTTTGTCGGCGCCTTTACTGGCGGCCACAAGCCTCATGGCCAAGAGAGCGACCTTCATCTGCTCGCCCAGAAGGAAGGAGAGCCCCTGCGCAAGTACATTCAGAGATTCAGCCGTGTACAGCACAACATCCTAGATGTCCACCCTGCCGCGGTAATCAGCGCGTTCCATCAGAACGTGCGGAACCGCAGGATGCGGGAGGAGACGTCGATGTGCAAGATCAGAGACGTCAGTGAGCTATATGCCCTGGCCGACAAGTGTGCACGTGCTGAGGAAGGGAGGAAACTCCCCGGAGAGAATACAGGAGCAGGAGGATCTGATAGTGAGGAGACTGCCCCGGCAAAGAAAAACCGGCGGCGGAACAATAGGAAGAAGAAATGCAAAGATGTGCTAGTCGTTGAGCAGTCCGGCAACGGAGGTGGCGCCAAGAAAGCCAAAGCTGGTAGCTCCGGCAAGGAGATTGTCGTCGGCACCAACTACCAGGCTGTGGCGGTCGCCGACAAGCAGGACGACACCAACAAGCAGTACTGCAAGATTGACCGCACCAAGGGCCATGACCTCCAGAGCTGCAAGAAGGTCGAGCAGCTTGTCGAGCAGCAAAAGGCTGAATACGAGCGACACGACAAGGAGAAAGCCCAAGAAGGTGCTGGAGGAGCCGGCAAGAAACGCCCCGGCCGAGGAGGACGCCACGGCAAGGCCAAGCAGCGGCAAGGAGACAGACCTCCCCGTGGCTGCGACAAGGATGAAGATGACAACGACGATGAAGATGTGGATGATGACGAGACCGATGAGCAGGAGTTCCAGAAAGCCACGGAGGTCCTGTGCGTTGACGGCGGTGCTTCTCTGCATACTTCGCACTGCCAGCTCAAGTAGTGGGTGCGGGAAGTCAATGCGGCAGAACCACCCATCGAGTCACGCAAGCCTCTGAAATGGTCCAGCACGCCTATCATCTTTGATATTGAGGACCACCCTGATCGCATAACTGCGGTCGGGTGCTTGCCGATGTTGGTTTCACCAACTATCTGCAACCTCAAGGTCACTAAGATGCTAGTTGACGGTGGGGCCGGCTTGAACCTGATCTCCTCCGTGGTACTCCAGAAACTCCAGATCCCTGATGGCGAGCTTGAAGAGACCGGCACGTTCCAAGGAATCAATCCGGGAAGGAGCAAGCCGAAGGGAAAGATTACGTTGCCGGTGACATTTGGCAACGAGTTGAACTTCAGGACTGAGAGGGTCACTTTTGACGTTGCTGACTTTCCATTGCCTTACAATGGGATACTCGGACGTCCAGCACTCGCCAAATTCATGGCAGCCTCTCACTATGCATACAACATGCTGAAGATGCCAGGACCGATAAGTGTCATCTCTGTCCCTGGTGACAAGAAGGATGCTCTTATCTGCGCCGACAAGATCTACCGGGAAGCAGCGTCCGCATCAGATCGCAAGTCACTTGCCGTTGAAGCTCCCGGGGCGAAGAAGAAGACCAAGTCCGGCAAGAGTTCTGATGCCCACTCCGGCAAGCGCACCTCTTCGGAGTGCTGCGCTACCGTCAAGGACGCACCATCGAGCTCCACTGGCAAGTGTAAGAAGACAATGGCAGCTCCACCAGAGACCAAGAAGGTGTCCGCCAAGGAGGATGGCACTGGTGGTACCTTCACCATCAGTGCCACTCTCGACCCTAAATAGGAAAGCGCGCTCGTTGCTTTCCTGCGGGCGAACGTCGACGTGTTTGCGTGGCAACCGTCTGACATCCCCGGTGTTCCCAGGAAAGTAATCGAGCACCATCTTGCCGTCTGTCCTCATGCGCGGCCCGTCAAGCAGAAAGTCAGGAAATAGGCGGTGGAGCGCCAAGAATTCATTGCAGAAGAAATCAAGAAATTGGAAGCAGCAGGCCTTGTCAGAGGAGTGCTCCATCCTACGTGGTTGGCCAATCTTGTAGTCGTGCGCAAGGCGAACGGGAAATGGAGGCTTTGTATCGATTTTACCGATGTTAATAAAGCGTGCCCCAAAGACCCATTTCCCTTGCCGCGCATCGACCAGATTGTTGACTCCACGGCCGGATGTGACTTGCTTTCATTTCTTGATGCATACTCAGGATACCATCAGATCTTCATGGCAGAAGAGGATGAGGAGAAGACCGCATTCATCACCCCGTGTGGCACATATTGTTTCATACGGATGCCTTTCGGTTTAAAGAATGCTGGCTCAACATTTGCAAGGGTAGTCCATGACGCTTTTGGGCCGCAAATACACAGAAATGTGGAAGCCTACATGGATGACATAGTGGTCAAGAGCAAGGACAAGGTGACTCTGATTCAAGATTTAGACGAAACCTTTGCGAATCTGCGCAAGATCAACCTCAAGATTAACCCCGAGAAGTGTGTGTTTGGAGTCCCCTCCGGCAAGCTTCTCGGGTTCTTCGTGTCTCAGCGGGGAATTGAAGCCAATCCCGACAAGATCAAGGCCATTGAGCAGATTGAAGCACCAAAGCGCGTCAAGGATGTACGAAAACTTGCCGGTTGCGTAGCTGCTCTCAGCAGGTTTATCTCTAGGTCTGCTGAGCGCGCCCTGCCGTTTTTCAAAATATTGAAAAAGGCAGGTCCAATGAAATGGACTCCGGAGGCAGAGGCTGCGCTTCAGGACTTGAAGAGATACTTGTCCTCCACTCCAACACTTGTCGCACCTAAGCCACAAGAGAAGTTGCTGCTGTATATAGCAGCAACCAATCAAGTGGTTAGTGCTGCGTTAGTAGTAGAGAGGGAGGCGGATGATGAGCCAGCAACCACGGCAGATGCATCCAGCGACAAGCAGGGGACTTCGCCGGCAAGCTCTGGTCCCGACAAAGATGGATCTGCGCAGGAGCGTGAGAAGATGCAGAAAAGAATGGTGCAGCGCCCAGTTTACTTTGTCAGTTCCCTTCTGTAGGGGGCTAGGTCAAGGTAATCTGGTGTGCAGAAATTGCTTTTCGGCCTTCTCATGGCCTCGAGAAAGCTGCGCCATTACTTCCAAGCACATGAGATCACAGTCGTCACTCGTTTTCCGCTGAAGAGGATACTACAAAATCCAGAAGCAAGAGGCAGGATTGTCGAGTGGGCGCTGGAACTGTCAAGCTTTGGCCTCGAGTTTGAGAGCACTTCAACTATCTAAAGCAGAGCATTGGCAGAGTTCATAGCAGAGTGGACGCCAACACAAGATGAAGAAATTCCAGAAACTAGCATCCCCGTCAAGGAAGCAAGCAAAGAGTGGCTAATGTACTTTGATGGTGCCTTCTCGCTGCAAGGCGCCGGTGCGGGCGTGCTACTTGTTGCACCCACCGGAGAGCACCTCAAGTACGTAGTCCAGATGCACTTTCCCAAGGAGCAATCAACGAACAATACCGCAGAGTATGAAGGATTGCTTGCCGGTCTCAGGATCGCAGCAGACCTTGGGATCAAGAAGCTCATTGTCAGGGGTGACTCACAGCTTGTCGTCCGCCAAGTGAACAAGAATTATCAGAGTCCGTTGATGGAAGCCTACGTTGATGAAGTGAGAAAGCTAGAAGAGCGCTTTGACGGCCTACAGATGGAACATGTTCCAAGAGCTCAGAACGACATTGCCAATGGCCTGTCAAAATGTGCTGCACTTAAGTTACCTGTGGAACCAGGGATCTTTGTGCTCAAGCTGACTCAACCGTCTGTAACACCATCAACTGGACAGAGCAAGAAGAGGAAGTTGATTTCTGGTGACTATTTTCCGGCAGAGCTCCCCGAAGCCGCCTCCAAGAAGGTCCTCAGAATCAACACCAAGGGTGCTGAGGAGCAGTCTGCTCCGGCAGGCCCTAGGGTCTGTTCCGTTGAAGCAGACGCCCCCGACAAGTTTTGCTCCGGCAAGCTTGCTGGGGAACATCAAGCTCCGGTTGAGCCATAGGTCCTCGCCGTAGAAGCGGATGTTCCCGCAGCAGCAGATGTGCCTTTAGTCCTTGTTGTCGAGCCGCAAGCTCCAGCATGGGCACATCAGATTGTCCGTTTCCTTCAGACAGGAGAACTTCCCGAAGAGCAAGAAGAAGCGCAAAGAGTAGCCCGGCAGTCAAGTATGTACCAGTTTGTCGACAACACACTGTACAGAAGAAGGCTCAACGGCGTGAAATTGAAGTGTATTCACCGGGAAGACAGACAAAAGCTGTTGGCAGAGATACATGGAGGCATATGTGGCCACCACATTGGTGCAAGATCACTTGCCGGCAAAGCGTTCCGGCAAGGTTTCTTTTGGCCGACAGCCCTCCAGGATGCAACTGCACAAGTAACCAAGTGTGAAGCGTGCCAGTTCCATTCCAAGCAGACACACCAGCCAGCCCAAGCTCTCCAGACGATCCCTTTATCCTGACCGTTTTCGGTCTGGGGGCTCGACATCCTCGGCCCCTTTCCCCGAGCTGTCGGGGGCTTTGAGTACTTGTACATTGCAATCGACAAGTTCACAAAGTGGCCGGAAGTGGAACCAGTGAGGAAGGTGACAGCACAGTCAGCAGTCAAGTTCTTCAGGTCAATTATTTGTCGTTTCGGGATCCCTAACAGGATCATCACCGACAACGGCACACAATTCACGAGCCGCACCTTCATGCAGTATGTCCAAGATCTTGGCGCCAAGGTCTGCTTCGCTTCTGTTGCTCATCCGAGAAGCAATGGTCAAGCGGAGAGGGCAAATGCTGAAGTGCTGCGCGGGCTCAAGATCAGGACTTTCGACAGGCTGCGCAAGTGCAGAAAGAACTGGATTGAGGAGCTGCCGGTGGTTCTTTGGTCGATCAGGACGACACCAAATCGAGCCACTGGCCAGACACCTTTCGCTCTAGTCTATGGAGCAGAGGCAGTTATCCCCACGGAACTCGTATGCGGGTCACCTCGAGTGCTCGCTTATGATGAGCTTGAGCAAGAGCAGTTGCGACAAGACGACGCGCTGCTCCTTGAGGAGGACCGTCTTCAGGCTGCTGTACGAGCTGCTCGATACCAGCAAGCTTTGCGCCGCTACCATAGCCGCAAAGTTAATGCCAGAAGTTTCGACGAAGGCGACCTTGTTCTTCGGTGCGTTCAGTCCGCCAAGAATTCCAACAAGTTGACGCCGAAGTGGGAAGGCCCTTATCGGGTGAAACGAGTCACTAGGCCTGGCGCTGTCCGCCTTGAGACCGAAGATGGCGTTCCGGTGAGCAACTCCTGGAACATTGAGCATCTTCGTAAGTTTTACCCGTAGGGCGCGGTTGCCGGAACCTGTTCCGACAACCACCTTTTGTACAAGTCTTGCCGATGTTGCATGTAATCCTTTGTACAAAGCCGGGCGCAGACCCCGTGCATAAGTAAAGCTCATGTGCTCCGCACATCTTGTCAATTTCATGCTTTCTACTTTCTTTGCATGCGTTATCTGACACTTTGTGCAGCACCTACCCCCGGTAAGCAATAACGAGCCGTGAGGCTCCATATCTTTATTTTCTCTTCTTTCTTTTTCTCAAAAAGGAAAGGAAGGTTCCCTCGCCCACAAGTTTGCCGGGGGGAAAGGAGAAGATATAATGGTGTGGACCAGGCATCATTCAAGGAAGTTTCGCCTTGCCGGGAAGCAAACGACAGAAAAGCTAAGTTGCCAAAGTTTGAGCAATTAGTTTTAATTTTTAAGTTATCTTCCTCGAACGACCGTGCTTTGTATGGAAAACCTGTGCGCGGAGGAACCAACTCGTAGCTAGTTGCACCCTTACTTTGTTTTGAGTCTGCTCAACAACTTAAGTGAGCTGCGACTAGTTGCGACAAGGTTTCTTGTCGGTAGCAGCACCACCAGCAGGCTGCTGAAGTCCCGCACTCAGCGTTCGCGGCCCAGGTGCCTGCGCCGACAAGTTCCCTAAAAGCGTAGGGCAGGAACATACAAAGGAAGGAATCAAGTAAAGTAAATAACATAGCAATCTTTACCCAAAATAGAGTTATATTACAAGATAGCTTGTCGCAACTCTAATAGATCGTTCTCGTGACATGACCAACAGCGACAAGAAAAAGAAAAAACGGGCGGCCTAATCTACGCGATCGCCCTCAACCCTCTTGATCTCACTCACCTTGTCCACAATGGGTGCGACAAGGGCCTTGAGCGCTTCCAGATCAGCATCCGGCGGCAGGGACCTGAGGACGTTGGTGAGGTTGAGGCCTGGGTTGCGGAAGGCCACCTTCACCAGCACCTTTTGAAGAACTCCCGCACAGATCTTGCACGACTCGTCGGCCAGCTGCTTTGGGATCTTCTCCCGGAGTCGTTGGAGGGCCGTCGCCACGCCTTTGAAGAACAAGCTGAGCTTGGCGCTGGGTTGGAGGTGCTCATCGGAGGAGTACCCGAGATCCTCCATCCCCAACTGCGCCAGCTCCCCGTCGATGACTGCGGCAACATTCACGAGACCCTCGGTCCAGTACTCCACAGTCTCCCTAAAAGCATTCTGGGCGGCAGCAGCACTCGCCAGCAGCACCTCGTCGGCCTTGATCTTCTCCTTCAAGGCCGCTTCCTGCTCCCTGGCGCCGTCCAACGTCTTGGTCAAAGTGGCCAATTTCAACTCAAGATCGGCGTTGGAGTCCTTGGCGGCGCTAAGCTCTTTGCTCCTCTAGGCAAGAAGACCCTGCAGCTCGCCGTGAGCGACGACGTCCTTCTCGCGCTCACGCTTGAGCGCGGCAAGCTCCTCGTCGCTCGCCTTGAGATCGGCCTCCAGCTGCGCCATCTTTGTCTCTAGCTCCTTCTTGGCGGCCTCGGCAGCTGCGGCAGCATCCTTTGCTTCCTTGAGAGCCCCGCCAATTGCTTGCTCGCGCGCGGCAAGCTCCTCCTCGTGGCTGTCAAGGTTGACCTTGCGCTGCGCCAACTCTCCTTCCTGCGCAAATAGATTTTCAGCGACAAGCCGCTGTTGCTCTTCAACTTCAGCCTTCGCGAGGAGGAAGGCTTTCCGCTCCTCAGCGACTTGCTCCCGCTCCTCTGCCAGGGACCGGAGAGCTTCCTGCCTGAGACCCCGGAGCTCCTCCGCGCGCTTCTCAATGTCCAGTCCCGCCCTCACGACAAGCGCTTCTCGGGATTCCAGCTTGGCTTGTCGGGCGCGGTAGAGCGACAACAGCTTCCGCAGCAGCTGCTCCTCCTCAGGCTCATCGCTGCTACTGCTTGGCGCGTCGACCAGCGTCAGCCCAGCGGAGGCGAGCACCTCTCCATCCAAAATCTCTCCTTTGACCGGCGCCCTGGAGCTTGACGCCCAGGGGAGCTTGATGAAGATGCCGTCGCCGGCCTTCAAATAGGCGCCGGGCTGGGGCTCTTCGGAGCCTGGCGCTGCAGCAGCGGCGGAGGGATCGGCGGTCGGTGCAGCGCCTGGCGCTCCTGCGGCCTCGGGGCCGTCAGTGCGATCGCCGGATCCCTCGCCAGCTTCTGCGGCGGCAGCTTTGGCAGCCTCTTCGCCGGCGGGATCATCAGTGCCGGCCTCTCCTTCGGTGGCAACAGCGTCGTCGGTGGTGCTGCGCGCGTTCTCCTCGCCGGCGACCTCGGTTTCCATCGGCTCCATGGCAGATGGATCTGACGAATGGAAAAAGGAGAAAAGTCAAGCAAATACTCAAAAAGAAAATCGGAAGAAGAAGAACCCAAGGGAAGTTTTCAAGCAAGAAGATTACCTGCATTGGGATTTGCGGTCATGGTCTCAGCCACCGGAGGATCGCTGGTGCTGTCCCTTGCCGGAGAGCTGTCCCTTGCCGGAGAACGCTCCCTTGCCGGGGAATCCTCCCTTGGCGGTGTAGTCGAAGCGGATGGCATTTCGGGAGCGGCTTCCGGGCACTCCTGGTGAGGCTGCTCTGCTCCTGCACAAACCAACAGTCAGATATCAGCAAAAAAAGATCACCCATGCGCGCCTGACAGCAGGAAGTAAACTATATACTTACGCTGGGGGCTGCTTTGGGGAATAGTTGCCGGGTCCGGCAAGGTGGTCTCGGACACGCCCTCTGCTGTCGCGGTGGGTTCGTCCTCGATGACAATCACCGGGACCTTGGCTCTCTTCGCCGCTCTCTGGGCCAGAGTCCTGAAAAGGAATGGGTTCAGAGTAAAGCAAATCAAATACAAGACAAAACAGCAAGAATTGAAGAACTACAAGTACAACAAAAAAGTCTTACTCTTCTTCTTCCTCGTCGGAGCTGAGCGCGGAGAGATCAAAGTCCGGCTCGCCTCCGGTGCGACGAGGCGGAGGAGTAGGCTCCCTTGTCCGCTTGGCAGGAGCAGTAGCGGTGGACCGGGAAGACTCCGCTCCAGTTGCCACAGCGGCGTGAGGCGCTCCTGCGGCAACAGTGCTTGCCGCGGTAGAGCGTGTCGCGCGGCACGACGGCTGTTGACCCGTCTGCCGCCTCGCTACATCCGCGGCCTTGCGGAGACGCCTTCTTGGTGGAGCTGGGGGCTCTACTTGCGGCAAGCTGTCTGAAGGTTCAGGTCCGACAAGCTCTCCCTCGCCGGGCTCGCTCGACTCATCTTTAGGCCCGACAAGCTCTTCCTCGCCGGCAAACTCCTCGCGCTCGGGAAGGCTTGCCGCCTCTGCTGCCTCTGCCTCCTCCATGGAGAATCCGAACTCGCCCGCGGCAGCTGCTGCCGCTGCCTCTTCCAGCCTGGTGGCGATGCGCTGCATCTCCGCATCGGTGGTGTCGCGGGTGAGGCTCTTCTGCTCGTCGGAGCGGACCGGCACTTCAACCAAGCCATCAAAGAACTCTTGCACGATGGCGCCTGCCGACTCTTGCCAAGTTGGGACAATTCCATGCGAGTCGCACAGCGGCATCATTGCACGGATGCGGTCGAGCGAGGAGTTGTTGCACAACGGAACGACACCCCTCGGCAACATGAATGGATGTTGAGGATCGCGCTTGAACAGTTCCAGGAGCATCGCGTCCAGCTCCAGGACAGTGAAGTTGAAGTTGAGGCCCGGGCGCAGCCTCATGATATCCGCCGAGTTCTGGAACTCCCGCGCGGGTCTCCTCCTCTCCTGCAGGGGGGCGATGCAGCGGCGAAGAAAATCTGCGCCAATGGCGCCTACGGTGAGCCCGGCAAGCCTGAGGCGAAGGATCCGGGTGACGGCAATCTTCAGCCTATCGTCTTCCGGGGCCACGTTGCTCCAATCGTTGCCGTGTGCTATTGGGGCTTGTCGCAGGGCGGTAAATGGCTGCGGGTTCTCCTCGACAATCCAGCACCACTCTGCTCTCCATTCCTCCCACTTGCTGCGGAGCTCTCCCTCCAGATAAGCGTCCTTCTTGCCGACTCTCGAGATCCAGGTGATTCCGCCGGATAAAGGCTCTCCTCTCTCGACTCGGGGCATAAAGAAGTGGCGAAAAAGGGCTATGTTTGGATGGACTCCGACAAAGTTTTCGCGATGTGCCAAAACTGCCATGGTCAGAACGGCGTTGGGGGTGAAGTCAAGGAGGCGGAACCCGTAGGTGTTCATGATGTCACAGAAAAATTCAGAGAAGGGTGGGCAGAGCCTGCAGTAGAAGAACAGAGCAAAGAAGGGGTATCCGTTCGGAGTCAGTCCCGAAGCGGCAGCCGGTAGTACCTTCGTGCGCGGATGCGCTCGCGTCTCCGTCGACCAGAAGAGGTAGTAGTACTCCCTCAGCTCCTTCATGGCAAGCTGAGGGGGGAAGATGGCCCGCTCCTTTCGCAGCGCCGCGAGCCGCTGCGCCTCGACCGATTTCACGCCCTTCCCCTTGTCGGCTTTCGGAGCCATGGCGGAGGTGGTGGGGGAGATCGACGGCGTTGGTGGTGCTGCTGGCAATGGGGGGCGGAGCGCTGCTCTCTTTCAGCTTCGGGAAGAAGGGGGGAGCGGCGGAGATTTGTGAAATTGGAGTAACAACGGGCGAGATGGGCGAACTGCCCCTGTTTCCCCTGCTTATAAAGAGGGAGGGGGCGGACGTTTCGTCCTTCCGAATAAAGAAACCACCCACGATCTCTCCCACGATGCCGCATTCAACGCGTGCCGTTCGGGGAGGGCGCGGTGGATACGGAGTAAGATATGGCGTAACCCAGGCCGCGTGTGCCCGTGCCCTGTTTTGGGCCTGGCCCAACAGCGCTCGGCACCGTGTGTGGCCCAGGCCCGAGGGCTCCTGTCGGTGTACTAGAGTAGGGGTACCCTAGTATCCCGAACTTGTGCACGGGCAGTTGCAGCGCCCCGCGGCAAGGCTTGCCGGGTGACCGCCAAGGTCCTCCGTGGTTCCTTTGGAGCCATTCAAGAACAAAGTATTTAAACCAAGGAGACAAGACCCCGGCAAGAGGTGCTTGCCGGGAAGGCCAACCAAGGCATCGCAAGGAACTTGCCGCGATGCACCACGCATCCCGGCAAGGCCCGATGGGCAACAAGCTTCCGGACGCGACAAGACAATGACCGCGGCAAGGCGCTTGCCGCGACAAGCTACCACTCTGTACCCGCGCTTCAGCACATCCACCAAAGTGTCGCCTTGGGGCCTTTCCAGGCGCGCGTGGCAAGAGGCTGTGCAGCCAGCGGTGCGCGGTGGCAAGCGACGCTGACAAGACTGCCATCGTGGCGAGCGGTGGCGTCCCTGACGGTCCTTTTTGCACTATTCAGGCGACGCAAATGGGCATTTAATGCCTTTGCCCCCTGCCGTCAGGGTTAGGTAGGATACACTGTACATGTAGCTATACCAACCGCAATTCCCTTTTCCATTTTTACCCTTGCCTGCATTGCCACCTGTCGGTGACCCCTTGAGCATATAAAAGGGGGCCCATGCGCAACGTAGAGGGAGGTTGGAGGCCAGAAAACACTCACGCTCGGTCTCGTTAGTAGCTCGTGTGTACTATAGCACTCAACGCTCCCGAGCGAGAAATCAATACAATCAGACAAGCAGCAGTAGGAGTATTATCTCTCCGGAGAGCTCCGAAGCTGGGTAAACTGCTCGTGTGCTTCGCCTCGATCCGCTCTTCGTGCGATCTCCGCCCCCCGCCTAACCGAAAGGGGCTCGGTCCGCCGGTCCCCATAGGTGTTCGTGGATCAGCTTCCC
>NC_057798.1:156429330-156560014 GCF_018294505.1 Triticum aestivum | reverse complement strand
CGCCCCCCTCTTTCCTTCCCCCTCTCCCCCTTCCTTTCCTCCTCCTAGTAGGAGTAGGAAAGGGGGAGTCCTACTCCTACTAGGAGGAGGACTCCTCCTCCTTGGCGCGCCCCAAGGGGCCGGCCGGCCTCCCCCCTTGCTCCTTTATATACGGGGGCAGGGGGGCACCCTAGAACACACAAGTTGATCTACGGATCGTTCCTTAGCCGTGTGCGGTGCCCCCCTCCACCATATTCCACCTCGGTCATATCGTCGCGGAGTTTAGGCAAAGCCCTGCGCCGGTAGAACATCATCATCGTCACCACGCCGTCGTACTGACGGAACTCATCCCCGGCGCTTTGCTGGATTGGAGCCCGGGGAACGTCATCGAGCTGAACGTGTGCTGAACACAGAGGTGTCGTACGTTCGGTGCTTGGATCGGTTGAGTCGTGAAGACGTACGACTACATCAACCGCGTTGTGATAACGCTTCCGCTTACGGTCTACGAGGGTACGTGGACAACACTCTCCCCTCTTGTTGCTATGCCATCACCATGATCTTGCGTGTGCGTAGGAAAATTTTGAAATTACTACGTTCCCCAACAAGCACAATATATGATAAGCTCGTAGGCAATGGATCAGTGATGGATAATTATGTCGGATGTGATTCCTCATGTAATAGCTATAACATAGGGTGACACAGAACTAGCTCCAATTCATCAATGTAATGTAGGCATGTATTCCGAATATAGTCATACGTGCTTATGGAAAAGAACTTGCATGCCATCTTTTGTCCTACCCTCTCGTGGCAGCGGGGTCCTAGCGGAAACTAAGGGATATTAATGCCTCCTTTTAATAGAGAACCGGACCAAAGCATTATAACATAGTGAATACATGAACTCCTCAAACTACGGTCATCACCGAGAAGTATCCCGATTATTGTCACTTCGGGGTTGTCGGATCATAACACATAATAGGTGACTATAGACTTGCAAGATAGGATCAAGAACACACATATATTCATGAAAACATAACAGGTTCAGATCTGAAATCATGGCACTCGGGCCCTAGTGACAAGCATTAAGCATAGCAAAGTCATAGCAACATCAATGTTAGAACATAGTGGATACTAGGGATCAAACCCTAACAAAACTAACTTGATTACATGATAAATCTCATCCAACCCATCACCGTCCAGCAAGCCTACGATGGAATTACTCACGCACGGCGGTGAGCATCATGAAATTGGTGATGGAGGATGGTTGATGATGATGATGGCGACGAATCCCCCTCTCCGGAGCCCCGAACGGACTCGAGGTCAGCCCTCCCGAGAGAGATTAGGGCTTGGTAGCGGCTCCGTATCATAAAACACGATGAAACTTCCTCTCTGATTTTTTCTCCGTGAAACGGAATATATGGAGTTGGAGTTGAGCTCGGCGGAGCTGCAGGGGGCCCACGAGACAGGGGGCGCGCCCAGAGGGGGTGGGCGCGCCCCCACCCTCGTGGACAGGGTGTGGGCCCCCTAGTCTTCATCTTTTGCCAGTATTTTTTCTATTTTCTAAAACTTGTCTCCGAGGATTTTCAGGTCATTCCGAGAACCTTTGTTTTCTACACATGAAACAACATCATGGTAATTCTGCTGAAAACAGCGTCAGTCCGGGTTAGTTTCATTCAAATCATGCAAGTTAGAGTCCAAAACAAGGGCAAAAGTGTTTGGAAAAGTAGATACATTGGAGACGTATCAACTCCCCCAAGCTTAAACCTTTGCTTGTTCTCAAGCAATTCAGTTGATAAACTGTGATAAAGAAAAACTTTTACAAACTCTGTTTGCCCTTGTTGTTGTAAACATGTAAAGCCAGCATTCAAGTTTCAACATATATTATGAACTAACAATACTCACAATAACACCTCGGTCTCACAATTACTCATATCAATGACATAATCAGCTAGCGAGCCATAATAATAAAACTCGGATGACAACACTTTCTCAAAACAATCATAACATGATATAGCAAAATGGTATCTCGCTAGCCCTTTCTAAGACCGCAAAACATAAATGCAGATCACCTTTAAAGATCAAGGACTTATTAAACATTGTAATTCATGGTAAAAGAGATCCAATCAAGTCATACCCAATATAAACCAATAGTAATACATGCAAATGACAGTGTGCTCTCCAACGGGTGCTTTTTAATAAGAAGGTGATGAATCAACATAAAAGTAAATAGATAGGACCTTCACAGAGGGAAGCAGAGATTTGTAGAGGTGCCAGAGCTCAATTTTAAAATAGAGATTGAATAATATTTTGGGCGGCATACTTTCACTGTCAACACAACAACTATGAGATGGTTGTATCTTCCATACTACATGCAGTTCCCACGCAGAATGGTAAAAGTTTATACTCCCCCACCACCAACAAGCATCAATCCATGGCTTGCTCGAAACAACAAGTGCCTCCAACTAACAACAATCCTGGGGGAGTTTTGTTTAATTATATTGATTTGCTTTGATCTTTTTGGATCATGGGACTGGGCATCCCGGTTACCGGCCCTTTCTCGTGAATGAGGAGCAGAGTCCACTCCTCTTGAGAATAACCCACCTAGCATGGAAGATATAGGCAGCCCTAGCTGAAACATGAGCTGCTCGAGCATACAAAACAGAATTTCATTTGAAGGATTGGAGTTTGGCACATACAAATTTACTTGGAACGGCAGGTAAATACCACATATAGGAAGGTATGGTGGACTCATATGGAATACCTTTGGGGTTTAAGGAGTTTGGATGCACAAACAGTATTCCCGCTTAGTACAGGTGAAAGCTAGCAAAAGACTGGGAAGCGACCAACTGAGAGAGCGACAACAGTCATAAACATGCATTAAAACTAATTCACACTGAGTACAAGCATGAGTAGGATATAATCCACCATGAACATAAATATCATGAAGGCTATGTTGATTTGTTTCAACTACATGCGTGAACATGTGCCAAGTCGAGTCACTCAATTCATTCAAAGGAGGATACCATCCCATCATACCCCATCATAATCATTCTAATAGCATGTTGGCACGCAAGGTAAATCATTACAACTCATAGCTAATCAAGCATGGCACAAGCAACTATAATCTCTAAATGTCATTGCAAATATGTTTACTTCATAATAAGCTGAATCAGGAATGATGAACTCATCATATTTACAAAAACAAGAGAGGTCGAGTTCATACCAGCTTTTCTCATCTCAATTAGTTCATCATATATCATCATTATTTCCATTCACTCGCACGACCGAATGATGTGTATAATAATAAGAGTGCACGTGCATTGGACTAAGCTGGAATATGCAAGCATTCAACCCAAGAGAGAAGACAAGGTAATATGGGCTCTAAGTTAAATAAACAATCGTGCATATGAGAGCCACTAAACATTTTCAATATGGTCTTCTACTCTTGACCCTCAAAGAAAAGAAAAGAAAATAAAACTATTTACACGGGAAAGCTCCCAACAAGTAAAAGAAGAACGAGAAATATTTTTGAGTTTTCATTTTAATTTCTACTACAAGCATGGAAATTAATGTAACTAATTTTTTGTTTTTTCTTAAGGTTTATCAAACACACAAGAAGAAAACTAGAAAAAGAAAATTAAACTAGCATGGATAATACAATGAAAGAGTATGAGCACCGACGACTAGAATAGTGTGTGAACAAGAATGTAAAGTCTGTGAGAAATACGTACTCCCCCAAGCTTAGGCTTTTGGCCTAAGTTGGTTTATGGCCATGGGTAGCGGCTACTCTTCCCGGTTTACTGAGAGGTGTAATCAGGATACCATGGGCTGGCCGTCTCCTCCGGACCCCATTGAAAAGATGATGCACAGTAAGGGTCCGGTGAAGGTTCCGGCTCTGGCTCAGGCTTTGGATTGGATGCCTGGCCTCGATGAGCGTACACCGCTCCTGGCGTGACAAGATAATTTATCTGCAGTCAAATCAAACAACAGAGGTGCAGGCAGAATAATAGTCTCACTGTGTTTCTTATTAAATCTCAAGTTATACAAGAGCGTCTTATTATCATTTTGAACAATAAAATCGTGTGCTACCATGCTCCTGTAATCTAAAATGTAAGAAGGCAAAAGTGTCTCCTTTTCCTCATAGTACCTAATAGGTACCCCAAAATGTCTACCAAGACGTGCAGCATAGATACCTCCAAAGATGGGGCCTTTTGTACGATTCAGGTGTAAACGTTTAGCAATAACGACACCCATACTAAAACTGTTATCACCAAACAAGGCATGGAATAGAATAATAATATCTGGGACACTGAAGTTTCCACTATTTCCATGACCAATCAAGCATCTACTAGCAAATATGGCAAAGTAGCGTAAAACAGGAAAGTGTATGCTAGAGATTCTCGCATCGGATCCCTTCCTTGGATCCCCTACAGTGATAGTGTTAACAAAGCCATCCACATCCCTAGGATGTGGTTCCTCTAATTTTCCCTCAAAGGGTATCCTACATACCGCACAAAAATCACGTAAAGACATTTCCCTGAATTCATCATAATAAATGAAATGATACTGAAGGCGGTGACTTCTTAGGATAATAATCAAAGTTTTGCATGAAAGTATTGGTAAGTAAGAGATACTGATCGATCCGGTCATGGAGGAAATCGGTCAGGCCTGCGTTGTCGATCAAAGAATAAAAGTCTTCATGAATTCTAGCTTCTCCCAAGAAATTATCGCATGGCCATTCACACGGCCGTATTTCCGCTATGCGAGGAAGATCATATTTGGCCTTTTCCTTCTCTTTAGCTTGTTTTTCCTGGGAGCCTTGGCTAGAAGAGCCCCTCAAAAATCTCTTTAACATTTTCTAAAAATTTCTGAAATTTTAGTAACTTCAAGATAAAAGTAAATAAAACTAAACAAGATCGATAGCAACTACTCCTACAAGTGCCTAGAGCCTATATCATGCATATGAATTACTTGGGACCTCATAAATTTAACATGCAAGCTCAAGAACAGGGTCACCAAGGCAGCAAGGATTTGCAATGAATAAAGCACTAGAACAAAAACTAATTGGACCAATGGAGGAGTCACATACCAAGCAACAATCTTCCAAAGTAGTTTTGTGAATGGAGCTTTCAGCAAGGAGATCGAAAATCGCAGCAAAATGAGCTAGAACTCGTGCTTGAGCTGGATGGGGATTTTTTTGGGAAGAAGATGGAGCGTGTGGGTGCTGGCATAAGCAGAGAGGGGCCACCAGGGGCCCACGAGACAGGGGGGCGCGCCCAAGGGGGGTGGATGCGCCCTCCACTCTCGTGGCGTGGTGCTTGCCCCTCCTGTAGTGATTTCAGTGCCTAAAATCCTCAAATATTTCATAAAAAATCATACTAAATTTGCAGTGCATTTGGAGCACTTTTATTTTTGAGATATTTTTCATTGCACAGATAATTCAAAAAATAGACATATAATACTATTTTTGCTTTATTTATTTCAAATAACAGAAAGTAAAAAGAGGGTACAGAAGGTTGTGCCTTCTAGTTTCATCCATCTCATGATCATCAAAATGAATCCATTAACAAGGTTGATCAAGTATTGTTAACAAACTCATTCCGAATAACCCGGAAGCGGAGAAATTTTGAATAACACTAAGATTCGGAAGATAAATCAGTTTGAAGACATTGACCTCATAGCGCAAAGACATTCACTCATCGATGTGAGTTGGTTCCAGATTTGTACGAATCCATGAATAAGTACAAGTGAGGAATCTAACTAGTTGTGATGCATAAGTGAACATACTTGCAAGTTATGAGATGCAGAAACACAAAGATATAGATTTGGAAGTGTAGAAACAACTTTTGGAAGAAGTGGACAGTTTCAATAGATCAAATAAGCGGTGAAAAGCGAGTCTTATTTACCGCACAAAGAACTGCTAGACGAGGCGGAAGGAGGCCGAGCAGTTCAATCTCCCGTGCCCTAACTTGGTGGCGGAAGACAACTACGGCAGCCGCGGAGAAGACGATGTCCGCGGCCGGCATGAAGATGACGACGGAGAGGTCGCGGCAGCGAAGCACTTCGTCTCCGGCGATGACGGATGGTAGCGGTGGCAATAGGGTTTGAGAGGGACAACAAGGGGAGAAGAGATAATGACCGTGCAGGGTGAAGTATTTATAAGGAGGAGGGACGGCGCAGTGCGTAGGTGAAAGAGCAATCATGCCCTTACATCATGTTTTGATGTTGATGACAATATACATGTAGGGGACTAACAATGGTTGTTAAGTAAATCTCAGGTGTTAGTCCCCAGTTTCATTGTCATGTGTGTATCAAGAGCATACGAAGTAATTTTATTCAAGGATGAAGTATCAAAATTGATTTCATATTTATTTCCTCGAGTATAGGATCCCGCACTATTAAGAGGGGATCGATAGGGATAGTTTAAGGCTTGCTCATTTCACAAACATCCGTTCAAATTAGGCTATTGTTCCATCTTTATATTCTCAGGTATGGTTCTGTCTTTGGCCTGCCGGATGTCCGGGCTTGACCCCGGATGTCCAGGCTCACGGTGGATATCCAGCCTGCAGGCCGGATATCCGGGCCTTGCTATCCAGAATGCACTTATGCTGGTATCATTTGCCGGATGTCCGGCCCTCTATGCAGGATGTCCGGGCCCTCATGCTGCGCCGGATGTCCGGGCTTTATCCCAGATGTCCGGCCTCTGCTACCCATGGAACAACTGTGTTTCTGTAACCCCTTAGTGATCGCGCCGGATGTCCGGTCATCTGCCGGATGTTCGGACCTTCCTGATATGCCGGATGTCCGGGCATGGGCCCCAGATGTCTGGCCCCTCTGTTTTCTGCTCTGCCTCTGCTTTGTTCCTTGAGTGCTTTTGCCAATTCGGATGTCCGGCCCCTAGCCCGGATGTCCGGCCTACCCGTTCACTTACACTAGAACGGCCACATTTGTGCTCACACTATATATAGCCCTTCTCCCCCACGGGAGAGAGTTGAACACTCACTTTGAATAAACCCTAGAACACATTTCTTACTCTGTCTCACTCCTCCACACCAAATCTTAGATCCCCAAGGGATTTGAGAGCATTTGAGAGAAGTTGTCCAATCAAGTGATATATCCACTCCTTCTCCTTCTTTGCACCAAAGGAATTCGTGATTTGAGCAAGTCTTGAGCTTTCCCCCATCGTTCTTGTTACTCTTGGAGGTTGGAGACTCCTAGGCAGTAGGAGTCTTTCGAAGAGGAATCAAACTTTGTGATTACGCTCGGAAAAGTTTGTGAGGGTTTGGATACCACCCCAAGGTCTACCACTAGTGGTTGAGAAACGCCTCGTGGTGTTGTCTCAAAGGGAGAATAGGGTGAGCCTTCGTGGCGTTGGTGTGCCTTCGTGGTAACATCCACCTCTCTAATGGTGACTAGCTTCCCTCCAAGGAAGTGAACATCGGCATACATCCTTGTCTCCCGGAGTTGCGGTTATTCCTAACCCTAATTCTCTACTTGTGGTTACTTGTCTCTTTGCACTTACTTACATCATATTGTGCCCTCTTACTTATGTGCTTGTGTTACTTTCTTAGTACTTAGTACTCACTTGCAATTGTTAGGCTCACCTTCATATTCCGCATTAATGCCTAAAATTGCTAAGTAATAATTAAAATTTGTAATTGTACCTATTCACCCCCCTCTAGGTCCATCTCGATCCTTTCAATTGGTATAAGATCCTCGTGCTCTATTCTTGTGGTTTAACCGCCCTAGAGCGAGATGAACCCGGATGGGACTCCCCTGGTTGCATATCCAAAGGACAAAGGCGAGGCTTCCTCTGAAGTCAAGTCCTTTACGTCCGAGGATCTGGAATGGGCCCTTGCTAAGCAAAAGGAGGAGCATAATGCTTCTCTTGAGGCCTTGGTCCAAATGAGATTAGCCACGTTATCCACGGTGCTTGCACCACTCTCGGGTGGTGCGGCTTCGAGGCCAACTGTGCCTGCTTCGTCACTTGGTCAACTACCTCCTAGCAATGAACACGCTAGTGTCCCTTGGCTTTATGCAAGACCTCAGGTTGAGAAACCAAGATATAATCCTCAAGGAAAACCTCCTTTACTTAGTGCCACTTCCGATTTTGCTTTGTGGAGAGTTGCTATGCAGGATCATCTTCGACATGGAAATGATGAGATGCTGGAGATCATGGAGTATGGTTATCATGTGGTTGATCCAAAGAACCCTACACCAAGAGAAATTTATGAAAATAATCTCAATGACACTACAATCATGTGTATAAGGAGAGGTGTGGATGAAAAGCAAAGGAGACCGTTCATACACATCACAAGTGCCAAGGAACTATGGGAAAGTATTATATGATCCAAGACTGGCACCTCTACCCTCCGGAGTGCTCAATATGAAATTGCCAAGGGGCAATTGCAAAACTTTTGTATGGAGAAAGGTGAAACCCCAAATCAACTCCATGAGCGTCTCATGACTCACTGCCGACATTGAGACATGTGAGTGTGACAAGACACAAGATGGATTCAACATGACTAAGTGATTCCTTGTGGATAAGTTGCTTCATGCTCTTGCCCCATATCACCATCAAAGGGTGTGGGACATAAGACAAGACCATACCTTCAAGGAAATGACTACAGATGACATCATATCCACCTTCCAACTATTTGAAGAGTCAAAGGCTAATGCCACAAAACATCTTGCCATGCATGGTACCCCATCATCAAAGATCAATCTTGCATTGAAGGCCAAGCATGTATGTGAAGATGAGCATAGTGAAGAAGAAGAAGATGATGATGATGAAGATGGTGATGAAATTGAATCCGATGAGGGCCCTTCATATGAAGACATGGCTCTCTTTGTCAAGAAGTTTAGCGCGGGAAAATTCAAGGGAAGATTTCAAAAGAAGAAAGTAAGAAAATGCTACAACTGTGAGGAAACCAACCACTTATCCAACGAGTGCCCTTATGAGAAGAGAGAAGATAAACTAAGGTTTCCCAAGACCTTTCCCAAGAAGAAGTTGCCAAATCCTTTGAACTCCAAGCTCAAGAAGGGAGATGGGAAAGCAATGGTTGCTCAAGAAGAATCCGATCCGGATGATGTTAGTGGTGTTGCCGGAGTTGCTCAAGACTCTGAAAACACTTTGAGGTTAGTAAACAAGAGTGGTGATGTGGTCATCTACAACTACATGAAAGACTACAAGGGAAACGCTCACAAGTGCCTAATGGCAAAGGCCGTGGTAGAAGATGGAGAGGACCAAAGCTCTCCTGACAAGGTCAAGGTAACTCCACGATCAAATCCTCCTCTTTTCACTCCTTCTACTCCTAGTGATGAGTATCTTGATGCGGAGGATAGCTATGAGGATGATGATCTAGATGATCCTATTCTTGCTAAACTTAATAAGTTCATGTGCTCCCTCAAAGGAAAGAATCTCACTATGTTTCACATGCTTATGGAGATGGTGAGTAAGCACACCATCACCATTCAGGAACTCGAAACCCTCGTCACCGAGGAAAAGGAAAAATGTGAAATCCTTGAGCGGAAATTCCAATATGAGGAAGCACGGAATGATGAACTATGCTTAAAAATTGGTGCAAATATTGATGTTCATACTAATGATCTTGCCTCCTTGAAAAAGGCTATTGACTCTTGCTAAGAGTTGATGAATGATAGAAGTAAGCTTGTTAAGTCTCATGCTTCTCTCTCTAAGGATTGTGAGCTTCTATCCGTGTCTCTCAAGACTAAGGAAGGAGAGCTCACCGTTCTTACAAAGAGTTTTGAGACGCTCAAACATACTTATCTTGAAACTCTAGCCAAGGCTTACTCTTTCCCTATTATCAATGTTGATTCTTCTACTACTAACTCTAGTAGTGATCTAGCATCTATTCTTGAGGAAAATCGCTTTCTCAAGGCTCAAATCGAGAAAGATCTCATGACATGTGCTCAAGGACAAAAGAACCTTGATGAGATATTGAGCCAACACAATGAGGTGTTTGCCAAAGAGGGACTTGGGTTTGACCCAAGCACAAGCAAGAAGAATACGTCCTCTCAAAAGTGCACAACCCCTCTAAAGGAAACATTTGTACGAGAAGGGCACAAGGAGAAAGGTAAGGTTGTTAGTGGGAAGGCCAGAAGGGGCATGCCCACTCTCAACAAGGCAAAAGAGTTCATGCCTCCATCCTATGTACTTCGTAAGAATAAGGATGGAGAAGTTTATGCAAAATTTGTTGGTCCTCGAAATGCATTCCGATTCTATGCTATTTGGGTCCCTAAGACCCTTGTGACTAACTTGAGAGGTCCCATTGCAAAATGGGTGCCTCTAACCAAGTCTTAATTGTGTGTAGGTTGACTTCTCCGGTGGAGTGAAATGGGTGATTGATAGTGGATGTACAAATCATATGACCGGAGATAGTAAATTGCTCTACGATTTCATGGAATCTATTCAACCATTCATGAGCATTATGTTTGGTGGAGGTTCAAAAGGACAGGTACTCGGGTTGGGCAAGGTGGCTATCACAAATGACATGTCTCTTGCAAATGTCATGCTTGTCCAATCCCTTAAATACCATTTGCCTTTTGTTGGCCAATTGGCTTCTGTTGGTTATGATACACTCTTTGGACTAACGGATGTGAAAGTCTTTAAGAGAGATACTCTTGAAGTTGCCTTTGTTAGAGAGTTGGATGGCAACCTTTATACGGTTGATTTCTTGAAAGAGAGCACATTCCATGCAACTTGTCTAATGGCCAAGGCCTACAAGGGGTGGCTATGGCATCACCGGCTAGCCCATGTCGGCATGAGAAACCTTCAAGATCTCTTAAAGGGGGATCACATCCTTGGACTAACAAATGTCTCCTTTGAGAAAGACTGTGTGTGTAGTGCATGCATAGCCGGGAAGCAACATCAATCAAAGAACCCACCCAAGAACATTGTGTCTACTTCAAGGCCCTTGGAGCTCCTTCATGTGGATCTTTTTGGGCCTCCTTCATGGGATAGTCTTGGTGGGAAAAAGTATGGTCTTGTCATTGTTGATGATTACTCAATATATACATGGGTGTTTTTCCTCAAGTCCAAGGACGAGACGAAGATCACTTTCATTGATTTTGCCAAACAAGCACAACGCAAGTTTGACAAACAAATCTTGGCAATAAGAAGTGACAATGGCTCTGAGTTCAAGAACTATACCTTGGAAGAATTCCTTAGTGATGAAGGAATTGAGCATCAATATTCAGCTCCATACACTCCTCAGCAGAATGGTGTAGCCGAAAGGAAGAACCGTACACTTGTAGAGATGGCAAGGTCCATGTTGGATGAATACAAGTCACCACATAGTTTTTGGGCCGAAGCTATCAACACTGCATGCCATGCATCAAACCGGCTCTTCCTCCGCACTATATTGGAAAAGACTCCATATGAGCTCCTAACTGGGAACAAGCCAAATGTCAAGTACTTTCCTATATTTGGGTGCAAATGTTTCATCCTCAACAAAAGAGAACGGTTAGGAAAATTTCAATCCAAAACAATTGAGGGCATATTTGTTGGCTATGGATAAAACTATCACGCCTATAGAGTGTACAACAAATCCAATGGATGTGTTGTAGAAACTTGTGACGTGGTATTTGATCAATTTAATGGCTCCCGTGGGGAGCAAGTTGATCTACGTGATGTAGGTGAAGAAGATTCTTCTCAAGAAATTTTGACCATGGGTCTTGGTGCACCTCTTCCTATGGAACAAGAACCTCATGATGATGAAGAAGAAGATAGAAGCTTCACACATCATCAAACTACTTCAACACCCATACCATCACATGTTCCTATTGCTCAACCGATGCCCTTAGTCCAAGTAGAAGAAGATGATCAAGTTCCTCTTCATGATAATCTTCAAGAACAAGATCATCACCAAGGGCAAGAACAAGAAATTCCCATCATTGATGATGAACCTCAACAAATGCAATATGAACAAGAAGATCTTCTTCCACACATTAATGATCCATATGTTGAGGACGTGGATGATGGACATGAAGTTGAATCACGAGAAACTCTAACCTCCATCATGCCTCGCGTGGCCGGTCGTGTTGATGTTGACAAAATTCTCACCGGCATATCGGAAGGTAGAGTCACTCGTAAACATTTGACAAACTTTTGTGCTCACTTATCTTTTGTGTCTAGTGTTGAGCCCCTCAAGGTACAAGATGCATTGATGGACAACGATTGGCTAGTTGCTATGCAAGAAGAGTTGAACAGTTTTCAACACAACCAAGTGTGGTCATTAGTCAAGAGGCCACCTATCGAGCACAACGTCATTGGAACAAAATGGATTTTCAAGAACAAGCAAGATGAAAATGGTGTAATCATCCGCAACAAGGCAAGGTTAGTGGCACAAGGGTACTCACGAGTTGAAGGTTTGGACTTTGGTGAGACCTTTACCCCCGTTGCCCGTCTTGAATCCATTCACATCTTACTTGCTTATGCCTCTTTCAATGGTTTTACATTACATCAAATGGATGTGAAGAGTGATTTTCTTAACGGTCCTCTACAATAAGAAGTATATGTGTCACAACCACCCGGGTTCGTCGATCCCATTCACAAAGACTATGTGTATAAACTTCATAAGGCTTTGTATGGCCTCAAACAAGCACCTCGTGCTTGGTATGATCATTTGAAGAAGTTTTTACTCGATGATGGTTTTGTGAGAGGGGTGATCGATCCCACTCTTTTTACTAAGAGGGACAAGGGTGATTTGATCCTATGCCAAATCTATGTAGATGATATCATTTTTGGTTCTCCTAACATTCATTTGTGCAAGAAGTTTGCGGCTTCAATGACCAAGAATTTTGAAATGTCACTCAATGCGTATTTGAAGTTCTTTCTCGGATTTCAAATTCAACAATTTCAAGAAGGAATTTTCTTATCTCAAGCAAAGTACCTCAAGGATATCCTAGAGAAGTTTGGCATGTCTGATGCTAGTCCATGCAAGACACCCATGCCAACCAAAATTGCTCTCACTGAAGACACAAATGGTACTCCTTTTGACCCATCTATTTACCGCTCTATGATTGGTTCATTGCTTTATCTTTGTGCATCTAGACCAGACACCATGTTCAGTGTATGCATGTGTGCTAGATTTCAAGCTTTCCCTATGGAAAGTCATCATAAGGCAGTTAAGCATATTCTTAGATACCTTGTTCACACCCCAAAGTTGGGTCTATGGTACCCCAAGGATGCTAAGTTTGATCTCATTGGGTATACGGATGCAGATTGGGCTGGAGACAAAGTGGATCGTAAGTCCACATCTGGTGCATGTCAGTTTCTTGGACGCTCCTTGGTAAGTTGGTCCTCGAAGAAACAAAACTGTATTGCCCTCTCTACCACAGAAGCTGAATACATTGCAGCCGCCAGTTGTGCAACACAGTTACTATGGATTAGGCGAACTTTGAAGGATTACGGTATCACCTATATACATGCGCCTCTTCTATGTGATAATGAAAGTGCCATCAATATTGCCGAGAACCCCAAAGATCATCTCCGCACCAAACACATTGATATTAGGTATCACTTCTTGAGAGATCATGTTGAAAAGGGTGATATTCACATTGATCACATTGGTACAGATTGGCAACTGGCAGATATTTTCACCAAACCTTTGAATGAAGCAAGGTTTTGTCGACTTAGGCGTGAACTTGGTATCTTGGAGCTTGACAATATTATGTGAAATCTAGTACCCATTCATGCATGAATTTAATGTCTTGTCATGATGTAGGCATATATTTAGGGGGAGGCATTCAATTCATGAATATTCTCACCCGACATAATGCATAAAAAGAAACAACACTCTCATAGTTATCTGGGTTCTCGAACTATGGTGCTTTAACATGATGGAGTCGTGACTATGTGCCCAAAGTCTACATCTTTGCAGCACTATGTTACCTATGCTAAAACATGGTGACCTCGGTCATCGCTTGTCCATTGCGTGTGTCAACCTTTCGTGCTTATTTTGGTAGGACTGTTATTTCATCTTAGTATGGCCTTAGAATTACTTAGGGAGTCACCTTTATAAATTCTCTCAAAACTCCTTGGCGGAGTCTATATCAAATCACATTGATTGTCTCCTTCCCAATATCCCTCTTGCCTGGATTTGTTGTCCAGTGGCCAGACATCCGGCCCCTCCGCCGGACATCCAGGCCCTGGAGCACTGCCGGACATCCGGGCCCTGATCCTATAGCTGTCGGTCCCTCACATGCCGGATATCCGGGCTCCTCCTAGGATGTCCGACCTATTGTCCCTCGTTTCTTTGCTCTCTGACCTCCGCTCACCGGATATCCGGGCCAGGTCCCAGATATCCAGTTTGTCACCTGTGGCCACACATAACAGGGGAGAGACTCAAGCGTTGGGGGCATCTTTCCCCATTTACTCCCGTTCCTCTTCCCCATCGCACCTCACAGCCGCCGCCGCCAGGCCGTCACTTCGATGCTGCCCCGGCCCTCTTCTCCGAGCTCCGGCCGCGATCTCCTACTCACGGCTTCTCCTCCTCCCGATCTATGATTCTATCCAATCCATTTTTTGGGTTGGGTTGTGAATCCCTCGGGAGGGACCGGTGTATTGTGGGAGTGACTGCCAGAGTTCCTCATGGCACGGACCAAGAACCGCGGCCCCGATTGCCCCGAGCCCTCTTCCAGGGGTATGAATACTATCTCTCCTCCATTCCACTTCTATGGTGACCAAAAAGTCCTAGGGCATTACTCTCTCATGCATATCTTATGCCTTTGGCTCTCTCGAGTGTTGGTGTCTCTTGCCTAAGCCTAAACATTTGTTAATGAACTCGACTACTCAATTTAAATCATGGTCATGTCTCATTTTTGATCTACCACTAAACTTATTCTATGGTCATGCTCAAAATGGTCATCCCATTGTTTAAAGTTGTTTTATCCATGTTCATACTTATTGGTACCATCTCATCGAGATCTCTCATCCATTCCAGTTGTTCGCCGGCAAGGCTCAACCGACTCTGATGAGCATGCTCGGCCTAAGAATAAGAAGACCACCACCGCTAAGAAGAAGAAGTGGGCACCATCCACTAGTCCGTCGGCCTCGGATCTAGATGATGCGGACTATGTTGGGGAGGAAGAGGAGGTATGTGCACCAAGACACTCCGTTGGACAGTCTAAGCCTGGTACTAGGAGGGCACTGATGCCCCACGTCCGTGGTTCTGCAATGCCCGTTGTCCATGGCCGTCGCATATCCATGGAGCTTCCTGACAGCGGGGATCGCGCTCCTCACAACTTCAAAACTGTAGGGGCAGCTCAATATCTTGCGTTTCGTCGGGATGTCAATCAATATGAGATGGTGGCTGATGCGGAGGATCCTCGGTCCCGAACTCGTATGCAGCAAGATCTTTATTCCAGTTTCGTCCGTGGGCGTGGACTTGCTCCTCACTCATACTTGGATCTCAACTTCCTATGTGAGAATCCTGACACGTTTCCTAACAATCCGGTCAAGATCATTGATGATATGACTCTCGGTCCCGCAATGACCTTTAGGTGTGATTGGAATGAAGCTGTCATTCTAAAGTTCTATGCCACCTGTTTCTTTGGTCCGGACAACACTCTCACTTGGATGACTGATAACACTACTCTGAGCATCACCTATGACAGGTTTGTTCAGATTTTGGGTCTCTCCGGTGTTGGCCATCGCATCCACAGTATGGATCCTGAGAGCAAGCCCAAAGCGATTGATGCTTGCTTGCCACTTATCAAACCTACCTCTCAGCTCACTAAAGAAAAACTTGCATATCCACTCTATGAGGTATCTATCTTTCGTGCCCCTTACTTCATCCTCTATCAATGTGTGCTTCTCACTCTCTATCCTAAGAAGGCTGATCGCTCGCGGGCTTACAACTATTGCATTGACTTGATGGTTCTTATGCATGACAAACCCACTGAGCCTCTGGACACATCCCATTTCATTTGGCATGAGATCCGCCTTTGTAGTTTCATTCAGTCACGCCAGTTTCCTCATGCTCCATTCATTCAGGCTCTGATTGATCACACTGCTCCCTTTGAGGTGCTCAAGACTGCTTTTCACTCTTGTTGCAAGCCTGCTCCTCATATGCGCGTGGTGGCTGTTGCTCAGCCTACTGCTCCTTCTCGGTCTAGGAGGTCTGTTGGAGGGACTCAACCCACTGGTTCCTCTGTTCCATCTTCCTCGACGGCTCCCCGTGGTCGCTTAGCAATGTTCATCAGCAAGGCTCAATCTTCTATCATGAGGTCAATCACTTTTAGCTGTCAGCAGAATCATGATCTTCAAAAGCGCCTCATCATCTCCAAGAATCAGCTCAAGCAGCGCCTCCGTAACTGTGGGAGTCCCGTGAGTGACGATGATCCTATTCCCGTGGCTCCGTCCACCTCTACTTTCGGTTTCCCCTCTCGTGATGAGTATCATGAGTTCTTTGATGATCTTGATTACATCCACCAGGAGTGACCGAGTGCTTTTCGTTCTGCGCCCCTTTTTACTTGTTGCTGTCAAAGGGGGAGAAGTAGTATCGTAGTTTGGTCATACTTGATGTATTAGCTCTTTGTGTTAGCCCTACTATTATTCGAACTTGTTATGTTGCTACCTATTCGAACTTGTTATGTTGCTACCTATGTTATCGTATTATCTTGATCATGTGAGACTATGTTGATTACCTTGTGGGTATGGATTTTTCTTTTCTTGTCCATGTGTTATGGTGGTTTCATATGTGCATGCCTCTCTCATATATATCTTCTGGAGATACATATGCATCCTAATATATTCATCGCATGCTCACAATGAGGGGGAGCCAAATACAAATAGAAACATCAACATACTTTGTATTCTTGCTCTCATATTTGTCAATGCTGAGACTATTTATTACAACTGTGATACTACATGTGTGATTGTCATCAACAAAAAAAGGGGGGAGATTGAAAGAGCAATCATGCCCTTACATCATGTTTTGATGTTGATGACAATATACATGTAGGGGACTAACAATGGTTGTTAAGTAAATCTCAGGTGTTAGTCCCCTTTTCATCGTCGTGTGTGGATCAAGAGCATACAAAGTAATTTTACTCAAGGATGAAGTATCAAAATTGATTTCATATTTATTTCCTTGAGTATACGATCCCGCACTATTAAGAGGGGATCAATAGGGGTAGTTTAAGGCTTGCTCATTTCACAAACATCCGTTCAAATTAGGCTATTGTTCCATCTTTATATTCTCAGGTATGGTTCTGTCTCTGGCCTGCCGGATGTCCGGGCTTGACCCCGGATGTCCGGGCTCACGGCGGATATCCGGCCTGCAGGCCGGATATCCGGGCCTTGCTATCCAGAATGCACTTATGCTGGTATCATTTGCCAGATGTCCGACCCTCTATGCCGGATGTCTAGGCCCTCATGCTGCACCGGATGTCCGGGCTTTATCCCAGATGTCCGGCCTCTGCTACCCATGGAACAACTGTGTTTCTGTAACCCCTTAGTGATCGCGCCGGATGTCCGACCATCTGCCGGATGTTCGGGCCTTCCTGATATGTCGGATGTCCGGGCTTGGGCCCCGGATGTCCGACCCCTCTGTTTTCTGCTCTGCCTCTGATTTGTTCCTTGAGTGCTTTTGCCAATCCGGATGTCTGGCCCCTAGCCCGGATGTCCGGCCTACCCGTTCACTTACACTACAATGGCCACATTTGTGCTCACACTATATATAGCCCTTCTCCCCCACGGGAGAGAGTTTACCACTCACTTTGAACAAACCCTAGATCACATTTCTTACTCTCTCTCACTCCTCCACACCAAATCTTAGATCCCCAAGGGATTTGAGAGCATTTGAGAGAAGTTGTCCAATCAAGTGATTGATCCACTGCTTCTCCTTCTTTGCACCGAAGGAATTCATGATTTGAGCAAGTCTTGAGCTTTCCCCCATCGTTCTTGTTACTCTTGGAGGTTGGAGACTCCTAGGAGGTAGGAGTCTTTCGGAGAGGAATCGAACTTTGTGATTACCCTCGAGAAAGTTTGTGAGGGTTTGGAGACCACCCCAAGGTCTACCACTAGTGGTTGAGAAACGCCTCCGTGGTGTTGTCTCAAAGGGAGAATAGGGTGAGCCTTCGTGGAATTGGTGTGCCTTCGTGGTAACATCCACATCTCTAATAGTGACTAGCTTTCCTCCAAGGAAGTGAACATCGGTATACATCCTCGTCTCCTGGAGTTGCGGTTATTCCTAACCCCAACTCTCTACTTGTGGTTACTTGTCTCTTTGCACTTACTTACATAATATTTTGCCCGCTTACTTATGTGCTTGTGTTACTTGCTTAGTACTTAGTACTCACTTGCAATTGTTAGGCTCACCTTCATATTCTGTATTAATGCCTAAAATTGCTAAGTAATAATTAAAATTTGTAATTGTACCTATTCACCCACCCCCCCTCTAGGTCCATCTCGATCGTTTCAGCAGGTGCCCCTGGCGATTCACATCTGAAGGACACGTGGCTAGCATGCAACTTATTGAAGGTTGAGCCACGACCCCACGAGCGTCTGGTTTGTCGGGTGGTTGTTCCGGCTTCTCTCGTATCCAAGCAAAAAGATAAGATCATTAAAACAAAATTTAAATGTGTGTCAATGTATCTTTAGCTGACAAGGACAGAATGAAGACATTCGACACATGTCAATAGAATGCATATGAAGAGACAGAGAGAATTTGAGGGATAAGCATAGAAGGGGTTAGGGTCCGATCACATTCACTTAGCGTAGAAAAAGGGCAACTTGAAGACATAGCTATAAGTGAATGTAGAGGACAGAACACACACACACACACACATACACACACACACACAAATAAACGTTGCGAAGATAAACTTTGATGATAAACAAATGTTGAAGACAAACCAAATATGAAGATAATGCAATCATGACACCAAATGAAAATCTTCAAGAAAATGTGGTGGTGGCATTACCCATCGTATAAGAAATATTAGACCCAGACATGGCGCACAATTATTGTGGCGCTCCAAAGTCAAATTCCACATTAATGTATTCACACTCAGAGGGTAAGTCTTCATGAATTGAAGATATACGTTACTTTGTGTCATCAATATGTATAAGCGTTAGGATGCGTGTCCATTCACAGGACATTCAAGGATTCTAAGATGTTTAGCTCACATCGCAGCTTGCAAAACCTTTTCTCATCCAAGGGCTTTGTGAAGATATCTGCCAATTGCTCTTCAGTATTGACATGAATGATATCAATGTCTTCCTTCAACACACATGATCTCTGAGAAAATGATGACTGATTCGAATGTGCTTTGTCTTCGAGTGCTGAACTGGATAGTGAGCAATCTTGATGACACTTTCATTGTAGTAGAGGGGCACATGCTTCATGTTGATGCCATAATCCTTGAGGGTTTGCTTCATCCAGAGAAGCTGAGCGCAGCAAGATCCAACATCAATGTATTCAGATTTAGCAATCACTACAAAAAAAGACACATCCGTGACATTTTGGGCCGAACGATTTTTTTTCTATCATACTTATGACACTTCTATGACGATAATTGTGACAAAACCCAGTATCATCATAGATGTGGTGGGCTCCTACTTCTATGACAAAAAATCATGACAGAAAATGGGCTTTTCATCCTGGGCGGGCCGGAGACGCAGCTGCATGACATTCTTTGGGCCGTCCACGACGGAAAAAACCATGGTAGAAGCGTGGGCGAGGAAAATTTTGGGGAGTTCTTTGTTACGGTGGGTGGTCGGGGCCGAGCGATGCACGTTTCTCTTGTACACGTACGCACATGTGTGCGAGGCGTTGGCTCTAACTGAACCCGAGCGATTGCATTGCAGGCTACGCGTTACTGAACCGGAGCGATCGATCGATGGCTATTAACTGAACCCGATCAAGCGATTCCTTCACTACTGCTGCTAACTAAAGCCGATCGATGCTTCCTCTGGATGAACAATGAGCGTTGTGGGGGGTGGGGGGTGGGGTGGGGGGGTTGGATGAATAGTGAGAGGTGGGGGTGGACGTACAAGACACCGTGGCGTTGCCTCTGGATGAATAGGACCCCGATCGATCGAGACGGTTGGGGCTAGACGAACAGGACCCCGTGGAGGGCCGGATGAACAGGACGAGCCCGTGGAGGGCTGGATGAACAATAGATGGTGGAGGGGTGGATGAACAGTAGCGCGTGGAGGGGTGGTTGAACAGGAGCCCGTGGAGAGGGGTGGTTGAACAGTAGCTTGTGGAGTAGCGCGCGGTGGAGGCTGGATGAACAGTAGCCCGTGGATGAAAAGTTGCAGGTGGAGGCTG
This sequence comes from Triticum aestivum, assembly GCF_018294505.1. NCBI lineage: Eukaryota > Viridiplantae > Streptophyta > Magnoliopsida > Poales > Poaceae > Triticum > Triticum aestivum. Next base: position 156,539,735 of record NC_057798.1, on the reverse strand, counting down.
GAGGAGGTCGACGGTGGATGAACAGTAGCCCGTGGAGGCTGGAGGAGGTCGATGGTGGAGATGAACAGTATCCCGTGGAGTCCTGTTTTGTGGTACGCCACACACCTCCTGATGAACAGGACCCCCGATTCGACCGTAGCGCTCCAACACAAGTCCGTTTCGTCCGGTTTGCTATACGCCACACCCCTACCGATAAACAGTACCCTCGTTTTTACCGTAGGAGGTCCGTTTCCTCCGTTTTGCAGTACGCCGGACCCCTCCCAATGAACAGGATCCCGTTTCGAACGTGGCCGGTCGAACACAAGGCCATTTCCTCCATTGTGCGGTACGCCAGGCCTCGTTTCCATCGCCTGTTCCACCAGGGCCCTCCCAATGAACACGACGACGCATTCCGTTCCGACCCAGCCGGTTGGCTCCCCATGAACACGAAGACGATGTTGTTTCTCTTTTCCGACCCAGACATGTACATGAGCCCTGGCCGTACGTATGCGCGAGTAGGAGTTTGAGACCCCGCCCGTATGTACGTACATGGCCGTATTTCTTTCTTGCACACTGGCCGTTGTACGTACGTGTACATGCTACGTGCGCGCCTCTACTACGACACGTGCGCGCCTCTACATCGACCAGTATATATGTACGTACACGTTCGCGACCAGAATGACAACGCTATGTACGCTTCGACCAGGTGGGTCCCGACTGTCATGCACTTCCTTGCGTGCGAAGATATATCTGGTGGGTCCCAGCAATCATTGGGGCGAATCATTTTTTTGCCCGGACGCACTTCCTTGCGTGCGAAGATGTAGCTGGTGGATCCCAGCAGTCAGAGGGGAAAGTTTTTTTCATGAAATAAGGTGGCCCGTCCGGTGGGTCCCTGCTGTCAGGTGGAGGAATAATTATTTTGCGCGTAATAAGGAGGCACTTCCTTGTGACCGCCATGGCCCAGCTGTCAGCCTCTCCACATACAGTACTCTTCTGATGGAAGTCGTTCCTTGACCAGGTTGACCACGCCACGCAGAGAGCACCAGGGCGGTGGATGATGGTGAGGCCTAGGAAGGGGAAGATGCGGAGCCGGGGAAGATGCGGCAGTGGATGCCCACACGTAGAGGAGTACGAGGGTTCACTCGTTCAGCTGCGGTGTGAGGCTACCGTCGCCACAGAATAACAAGGGCTGTGAGTGAGTAGAGGGATGGCCTGGCCAGCGGCGGGAGTAGTAGGCGGCGGTGAGGCCTCCGCGGCCTCACAACCGGCCACGGGAGGTAGGAGCACACGGCACGACCGACGCTGCTTTGGGCGGCTGGAGCAAGAAGACCAGAGGTTGAAGAAGCACTACGGCCGTTGGATGGACATCGTACGGTCACTGTAGCTAGAATCGTTTATATTGACTAAGTTGACAAAGCCCTTGGTACGCGTCAACTTAGGAGGCCCACAACTCGGATTTGGCAGAGAACATATAGACCATTTGCGATTTGTAAGAATGTACAACCCATTTTTTAATTCTAATGGAATTTACTACAGCCTATTTACAGTTTGTTAAAAGTACAACCCAACTTCTAGCTAGGACAATGATTAATAATTTCAAACAACCGCTCGAAACAGAATTAAAAAAAAATTCCTACATTTTGATGGGATCCGAAATATTTTTATCCGAAATTTCTAGTTAGGTTAAATATAATTTCAAAATAAGGTTGTATTACGTTAAAATCCAACGAAATATTGCGCGCGCAACAAGTAATGAAATTAAAATTTTCAAATTCCAAAAATAATATATTTTTTAAACAAATTACACGTTTGGTGCATAGTTACTGCCCAGTTATTATAATTACATCCCCTTTATTATTTCTTAAAGTCCATTTTCTTGTTAAGCCTAATGCATACCTCCTAGGAAAGTTTGCAGCCTAGCGGGGCGGAGAATATAACAAGTTGACCCGGATATTGTGTACAACTGTCGACCCAGTTGCATTGTTGATGTTGAAAAAAGGCCTTTGTAGTACAGTACAACCTAACATGGCTACTCAGCCCACATTCAGCGATGCCGGAAAGGCCCAAACAAGGCTTCTGTACAACTTTTTGAAGTCACTGAGCTCAAATAATAACTTAAGAAAAAAGTTAGATTACAGTGGAACCTAATTAAAAGCTGTCACGAGCAAATAAATAATTCAATGGGTCCCACTTGTGTGTGTGTGTGTGTGTGCGTGTGTGTGTGTGCGTGTGAGAGAGACAGAGAGAGATAGAGAGAGAGACCCATCGGTCGATGCTCGTAAATACATCTTTCAGCCATATGCATTGCTGATGCTCAGTAAAAACTTATATAGTTGACACAATCATATAGAACATCATAGCACACTGAACTTGCATACAAAAATTTCACGCAGGCGGCACAATCAGGATGGAAGCAGTGGATGCTATGGGTAGGGCTATGTTGAAACCAACGAAGTCGTACATAATGGTTCATCGTCTTTATTAATGACGTGGAAATATCTTGAATGCTGTGCAAAGAAAACAGACAGACAACACAATAAGTTCTGCTAGCACATTAAGTTGACGTAGATCCCTTTCTAAAAAAAGTTCAGGTACAAAATTATAACATGTCACAATCAAATGTACTGGCATATCAATGCTTCACACCCATAGCTCGGATTTAACTAGTATCTGACAAGATTCAGTTGTTACCTCAAATTAGAGCACATCCAGGCAGCCATCCCTGCCTCTTCTCCCAAAGAAGCAGTGGCCTCCGCCACGCGATGGAGTAGGCCCTGTGCCATCCATCATTCTGAGCAACACGGGGAAATTCTGACGTTGACTCCTATAATGGACGTCGTTGACGGACCCTGGCACCAGCGGCGGCGGCAGGACTTCGATTGATGGATTGACCACTTCTTCGACATGCACGAACACTCAATACAGGTACATCCCTAACGTGGTCTGCCTCGGCCTTGGTGGCGACAAATAGTACAACCCCGGTTCCTGCACCGGTATCTCAACACCAATCACCTTCAGTATGGTGGACGGCTTCATCATCCATGCCATAACCCTCAGAGCCCAGCTGTCTGGAGGAACAAACATACTTACGAGCTCACCTCCAAGGTCGTTGATAAGCTAATTCATGGACTCGTTGTTCCAAGCACGTTGAGGCATGCCGTGGAAGGTAAGCTTTGTTTAAAACTCAAGCTCAAAGGGCACCAAGCCCCATCCTGGGTGCCACCGATCAAAGCTCACCAACGCGCCATCGCAGAACAAACGCCAGGAAGATTCGAACACACGATTGCAGTCGAAAGTTGTCTGGAACCTGACGAAGAAATCAGCCGGTGACGGACAGACTTCAACGAGCAAGTGACTTATTTGGATGCCCTGTGCAATGCCAAGAGCTTTGACAAGGTCGTCCGGCGAGACGGGAGGCCGGTCGCCGTTGATGGTTACCATCAGCACTTTGCCGACAAACTGGTCGTCAAGTGCCGCCATGCCACTGTTGAGTGACAGCATGCAGCGACCGAAGGCAAGACGGACCTCAGGATCTTTGGCTCAGAGATCCACGTTGACTGGCGACATGATAGTGCGCTTGAGTATAGGGAGTACAGGAGGGGGATTTGGGGGAGCTAGAGTAGGAATCGAGATTCCAGAGGTGGGGGAGGGGCGGGAGATTGGGGATGAAAAGGTAGCATGAATTTCGAGCACGCGCCAATATGCTCTCGGCGCGCAAGCGCACGAAAACACCGGTGGCGCCCACATGTCGGCCTAAGAGTCCTTATTCTTTCTTTTTTGGGGAGCCCGACCTTTTTTTTTTGAGGATCTTTTGAGAGCCCGGCCTGAGAGTCATAATTGACCTGTTTGGCACTGCGTTACTACTCGGCCCATATTCAACAACACATCACTGGCCCAAACAAGTGTACATCATCGAAAAGACACTAAGCTCAAATTATATAACTTGAAAAGAGATATACTCTGTACAATGGAGAATGGTGATGCCCTCATTTAGCCCACCAGTAGTTCGAGACAATAAACAGTTCGAAACAACGACATATACAACATTCAAACACTAACTAGTGACTACTACTGACATAAACAGCAAGACATGATAGTTCATAAGAAGTCTTGCTACACCACCAAAACGCACCCATCTGCAGCGCTCAGACTCTCGTGATCCAAACGAGAATGACATTCTAAATAGAGGCAACTATTACATAGTAAGAGTGACATAGACGAGGATGACCAAATGAGAAGGAATATGCATAACAAAAGAAAGAACTACCCATCCAGAACCAGCAACAAAGACAACAAAGTCATTCAAAGAGATGATCCAACACCATCATAATTTGCAGACCAGCTTCAGCGATAAGTGATCCGGAGACACCAGTACTCCACCCTTTCGATGCAACAACCCAATTACCTATCAACCTGAAGGCTTGAACCACATCACTGCTTGTCGTAATTGAGACATCCAAGGATCAAAGTTAATCTAGATGCCTTTGTCATTCTCACCTTCTTTTGGCTGCAGGCTGTATCGTTGACAATCAGGGGAGTTTGCTCCCGAACTCCTAGGGCTCGCCGTGTAGACACAATTTTCCATAGCAAACAGAGCCTCTCTTCCATCAAGGTCCTTGCCAATGGTGATCTCCTGGTTAATCGAATAATTGTGTCCGAGAAACAGAGAGTGTGAACCAAGGTTGTTTATCCGCCTCCAACTAAAAAATCCTGAAGGCCCCAACAAGCTAGTATCTTGCTCATAGATGTAACAGCCACTATCCGGATACTCACGTATTTCACGGTGCTTGTATACAGTGGGGTTTTTTGCAATATAACTTTTCTGGCTCATGTGTCCGAATGATCATCAGTCTTTTGCCGTCGTCTGATCGAGCGAGGAACCATTTGTGCTTCCCTGTTTTTGGCAAAGGTGGTGTGATTACAAAGGGTAGTAACTGTAGGCACACTGCATTATATCAAAAAGGACATGCATTGTTAATGTAAGATCAGCATTGTTCAGAGTATGAGTAGGATAATGCAAGAAACAACATTGATATGTCCCTGTTGGAACTGGGAGGAAAATACAGGGAAATGTATACTGGATTCGAAAATATAGAAGTGCCATGCATGGTTATACTCATTTTATCCTGCAATCGATTCTTCACAGGAAACTACCATGTCATGCATGTTATGTAATCATGTTCTGTCCTCACAAACAAATTCTTCAAGGTAACTAACAGACCATGCATTGTTATATACTCGTGTTCTGTGGGAAATTTTTTGTGAGGATATTATTCTAGCCATTGATTGCTGAAGGGCGAATATAGGTATGTACACATGGTAAGCATTGCAGGATTTCACTACTTCCAAATATAGAGTTCTCCATATGCACATTTACTTCCATAATGTATGGTTAGATGAAACCAACAGTGTGGTGCATGTTTCTACATCATGAAAATGAGGAAACTAACATGGCCATTGATACACACTCATATTTAGTAGTAGTATATAGATTACTGTAAAAATAAGGATAATATCCATATATTCCTAACCGTTTGATTATTCAGGGGTACAAATTGGCTGTAATGACATGGTCACAATCGCATGAATAACTCATTCCAAATATAGCTGATTTACGGCGTCTCTAATACATTGCCATAGTTCTACTCAAATTCTGCTCAAACAAGGATATGCCAATCATCACAAAAAGTTCAAACAGTGTCATGGTGTCATCATTAACATGAGATGGAAACAACTTACATGCGCCATCCCAGCAATACGTGGTGCCATCTGCTTTGTCGATCGCGTAGATGATGCCATTGTGTTTAGTAGCATCACAGAAGTGTGTATCAGCTTTGACGATGATCAAGCTAAAGAAGGCACCGACGTAAAGATAGGCGAGTCCGCGGTCGAACAAGGCAATTAGCTTGAAGTCTGCGTAATTCGCATGTCGTGTGGGCACTTGGTAGATTACAATCTTCTGCAAAACAAGGTCCGTCCAACTGACGTGGTAATCTAGATGACTTGGACCGCGATGGTAAAACTCTATATAATCCAACGGAGGAAGGATAATCTAATGGGAGGTCTGGAAGTTCATGAGCACCAACTTTTTACCATCTTCTCTGAAGGTAGCCATCTAGTGGGAGTTCATGCCGACCCAGTACATACCTGCCAAGAAGTTTCGGCCGATGGTGATCGGATCGAAGTCGAGGAAAATGATGTACGGCGACCCACTAGATACCTGCAAATAATTTTCGGCTAATGGAGATCGGATTGAAGTCGAGGGGCATCACGTACGCCTCCATATCATGGTGAGCCAATCTCACAAGACCAGATAGCAGCAAGCAGGGTGTCTTGAAAAGCTTAGGCCTCGCTTCAATGATGGCCGTGTGCATGTCCCTCGAGCATGCAGCCAGCCGCAAGGCGCTCAACATATCCATACACGAACAACAGAGGTCGACGATGTCACTTGGGAGATTGCTCCAATCGCGGCTCATATGGATGTTGCATGGTTCATGTTCGGCCATGGTGGAGTTTGGAAGGTGGGGTTTTTTGGGGGCTTGATTTACATGGGAGAAGGTTGTCGGTGCTGGAGCGGCTAGCGAGGGAATAGTGGTACTAGGGGAGGCGAGCGAGGCGACGGTACACGGGGGCACAGTGAGATGGAGACAAAGATGGAGATGGAGATGGAGTGGTGCTATGGGAAGGGAGAGGGAGACAAGGCGAGGCATGCTAATGTGTTGTATAGCGGCGGTGACAGACTGCACAGTGCATAGGGTGAGGCTCACTTTGGTAACCCGAACACGCTGACTGGACTAGTGTCAGGCACAAGGTGTTGACACTTCACTATGAGGACCAGATGAATAGTATTTTGACCATCAAGTGTACCACAGTTGTACTACTACTACTACTGCTACTAGTAGTAGTAGGAACATGAGTACTCTAGTACTGTATAGTGGAAATAGGTCTCCCGTGCTAGCATGCCTGTTCACTTCATCCTCCAGGTATCATCCATATTGCGAGCAGAACCAAATTCTCGTGCATGCAGAAGCGTGAAGATGGGCCTTTGATGAGGATAACTGTGTACTCCCTCCGTCTAGGTGAGTGCAACCTAGGTGGCTGTAGATTGAACGAGAAAGAGCACCGGGACGAGCAAAACTTCCAACCACGGCACTGTTACAAATGGAAGCAAATTAGCAATTAATACGTAGTTATAAGGATACATTTTCGGCTCTCCAAGCAGGCCCAATCAACGCCCTACCGTGATGCATGTAGTGGTCATTCTGGTGCATCAAGGACGGCATGCAGATCATTCCACACTTGAGAAGAGGAAAAATGGAAAGGTAGAACACGACAGCAAAGGAAGAGAATGCCGGCTAACGAGGCTGGGAGGGGATCGAGCAGGAAGTTAATGCTCCACGCCTAAAGGTTTTGGGAAAACCTAATTTTCATAAGGTGACTTACTCACCTAAACGGAGGGAGTATTCCTTAACCAGAGAATGTTGCAGCATTGTATGGAAAAGTATGGCAAAGTGTGTCTCCCACTCACGCGCCAATATCCATCTGAACCAACTACGACACATTTTTTATCTGTTTGCATAGGTCCCACCTATCAGGAAGGATGGGCACGTACACGAACAGGTACGACTCATCAGTCTACCCGCATAGCCTTTTCGTTTAGTCTACCAAGCTGTCTAATCAACCGCCTGCATGCCACTTCTCCCATTTACTTCTCCATCGGGAACCGATTTTCCTCAGCTTCTTCACCCCCCTTCGTCTTCATTTGCATCCAAACCCCACTGCGTTCACATTGTTTTAACCTCTTTAAATAATCATCTACTAATTCAGTTAGACTAGCCATCTAATGCTAATTCTCCAAACCATAGCCCTCCGTTCCAGCGGTTCCAAATGGTGAAATAGATCGAGATGCAGGTTTTTAGCATCCAACATGTCCTCGTCGAAGGCTCGTTGAGCATAGTTGCTACCGTCACCGTCCACCCAAGGGTTGTTCAGCAGTGGATCAACAATGTATCCAACTCCCTCGAAAAGGTAGAGACGAGGGTCATCAGTCTCGATGCAGAGTACATGGAGTGTGCCACTAGGAAGATCCAACGCGCCGCCGTCCTTCAGATGTGCCTCGAAGATGATGTTTTGGTGTACCACATCATACACTCGCCCTCCATACCAGGTGAGCTTCATGATTTCTTGTCTCGGGAGGACGTATACTTCTGTGGGGCAGCCATCGAAGGGGACAAACAGAAGCTGGAGCCGTACAACCTTGATTTGAAAAGCATCGCTGGCCTACAAACCAGAATCAAAATTCCTGTAGAAGATTGTGATAAACAGAAACCATCCCTATTTGACGTAGCAAATTTTGTGCTCAGTACAAATCTTCAGAAGGGTGACGAGACGGTGGCATTAAGGTCGTCTGGATGGGAGAATTATCCCTTGACATACGAGCGGATAAAATATGCTGCCCTCGATGCCCGTGTGAGTTTCGAGATAGCTGCAAGGTCCAAAGAGCTTGTTGCGAAGCCGTCTCCCATAGAAAATGAGAACAAGAAGAAGAAGAAGAAGAAGAAGAAGAAGAAGAAGAAGAAGAAGAAGAAGAAGAAGAAAAGGCTGCACCAGCAGGAGGGCATTATGGATGGATGAACTATTTCCTCTCTTGTAAAAAATATTCCCTCTTGGTGTATATTGATATAGATGGACTATTTCGATGGTGTGCATGTCTTTGGAACAAAGTAGTAGCGTGGGTCCGCTTGACTATAAGGAACTATTTATCCGCATATATAGCTTTCTCTGCTACTCCTTCCAGTGATCGGTATGCAGTGCATGTGTCCATAGACATGATAGCTTGTCCATGGAAGTTCAACTACGGCGACCATCACGTTTCATCCACTGCCACTCGCGATTCCCACGACGCCGCTCCAACCCACAACACCACGTCCCCCGACATCCGCCTCACTCCTCTCGGCCGCACTGCCCCTCTGCCTTTGTGTGCATGACATGTGGGCCACCTAAAATGTGGTGAGCATCAAGTTTCTACCACACCACACGCGATTCCCACGACGCCGCTCGAACCCATGACTCCTCACATCCCCTGACCTGCGGCTCACCCCTCTCGGCCCCACTGCCCCTCTGCCTTCGGGAGCATTACATGTGGACCAGTCACCTATCGGGTCCACATGTTATTGACTCAAAGGCAGATGTAGTAAGGCGCTGAAGCTCAGTCCCGAGGGCCCTGAGAGGGAAATGTAACTCCTGTGCTAGGCCTTGTGGTGCTACCGCTGCACGAACTCGTGCCAAACTCGAGATTTGTTTCTTTACTATACATGCACACAACATTTTAATGGACATTGTAATCTCAACATGTGATGGGGAGCTCTAAATTTGAATTTGAAACTTATAAAACGAAAAGATTCAAAACAAATAAACTAGGAGAGAGGGAGTATATCATAGGATGTGTCCCACATGAAATAAGTCCCCTAGTTTGTCACCGCGAAGATGCAGTTAGAAAGGAGCACAGCATCTTCGTACTCGTACGGCAACAAATCGGCCGCAGACAACATGGTCCGCCTTTGACCACCATGTGAAAGGTTCGTGCTATCTTATTCAATTTCACCCGTGGTTCCATCGTACCAATTCATGCGGTGTCCCGTTGCATGGCTGATCCCAATGTTGGACAAAGGTTCTACGGGAATGGTGTCACCGTTGTAAATGTTGTGCAAAATGATGTTGGTACCCTCCCGTACATATGCAAGCCAATCTCGACTCGCACTGAGCCTAACCTATGAAACAGTGGGTAGGGGGAGAATTAGGAAATGTACACGGAAGTAGTCTTTAGAATGCATTTACTACGTGATCAAACTCATCTTACCTGCTCATCGGAGGAAATCCGAGTGCCCCTCAACATCGGCATCTCAAGCGGCGTCAACTTGCAACTACGGCCACTCCGCGCTGGAGAGACCCCCAAGGAAACATCCTCGTGCGTTCCACGGAACATCAAGATGCATTTGTATGAGTAGTTTATCTTGTGATAGAAAAGGATGAACGAGGGAAAGCCTCTAGAGATAGAGATAGACACTACTACTAGCAATGTGCTGGCCTATGCATTGCAATGGATCCAAAGTAGTATTGTAGAATAATACTTGTTCACGTGCTTGAATTATAAACACTCTAGTTTTGATATACATGTGTCAGCAGACATGACAGCTTGTCCATGGAAGTTGAACCACGACGACCATCACGTTTCTTGTTTCCACCACTGCCACACCTACACGCGATTCCCACGATGCCGCTCCAACCCACGGGACGACGTCCCCCGACGTGGACATGGATCCTCTGACGTAGCTATCACTGCCTTTCCCTGCCTTTCTTTTGCTGACAGGTGGGAGCCATGCCTGGCGGTCCCACATGTCAGTGACAGAATGGTACAGTTGTTCGCGTCAGGGGATCCTCATCCCCCGACGTGCGCCTCATCCCTCTCGGGCCCATCGCTCCTCTGCCTTTGTGTGCATGACATGCGGGCCAGCTGAATTGCGGTGACCATCAACTTTCTACCACAGACACACCCGATTGGACGCGGTTTGCCTGCTCCGCTCCTATGCTCCGATCCGTACTCCCGCACCATCGAATTTTCATCCAGCGACTGTGACACATTTCGTACCAGGCATCAATCCTCAGCTGGAGTACTTGTGTACTACAGGTAGTACCCGCCGGTCCAGCCATCTACGCCTCGTAATGCCCCGACGCCCAGCTGTGGCACCCTCGCCAGGGCCACGCCACCACCGGTCGGTTCATCTTGAACGAGTGAGTCATGAACCACGCCACCACCATGAGAATGACATATGGACCAGCCGTATTTAAGGTCCGCACGCCATTGACTCATAGGCCGGGCACTAAGCCACTGAAGTTCGGTCCCGTCGGCCCCGAGAGGGAAATATAACTCCTGTGGCAGGCCTTGTGGTGCTCCTGCAGTACGAGCTCGTGCCAAAACCAGAATTTGTTTCTTACTACTACCAACTAGTACTAGTAAGGTACACGTGCATTGCACGCATGAGATTCTGGTGGTTTGTGCATTATGCTTCTACATGTGGAGTTTTGTAGATTCTACATGTGGCAAAATTTGGTGGAATGTAGATCATATCCAACGACAAGTAGTGCTCGGATTTGCCATCTTTGTACCGTTGGATTGGCCTCATCGAACGACCAACTTTCAAAGTTATTCACACACTATATAGGGGTATAGATATATAGATGTTTGGTTTGCAGCCTAAGGTTTCCACGCCTAAGCTTAGGCGTGCCACAATATCTTAGGCATGTGTTTGGTTCATTGCTACACTTGTGGCTTGCCACAGTTTTCTAGCTACATGGACCACATGACATAGACTCAACTTCTTGCCAAATCTTGCCACACTTGTGGTGCCCATTTTGTTAGCCACATTTTTTGCGGCAGACACAGGGGTTGTTTGGTTTTAGGCCTAGCAATTCCACACTTTATCATAAAATGTTGCCAAACTTGCCTAAGGTTAGGCGTTGTTTGGTTAGTAGGGCTGTTTGAATTATGACTATCTTTGCCATATATCGCCACATGATTTTTGCCACACTTGCCTTAGTTGAGTTGCTTTGTTAGCCACACTTTGGCTTCCCTAAGGGAATCTTGCCACATATTTATTAGGGCCTATTTGGTTTGTGACTAACTTTGCCAAATATTGCCACACCTAAAGTTAGGCAAGTTTGACCAACTTAGGTGAGTGTTTGGTTCAAGCCACATCTTAGGCAAGCCCCACTTGGGACCCACATGGCATACACATAAAAAATGTGGCAAGATTCCCTTAGGCTTGCCAACTTGTGGCTCTCATTTTGATGAACTAACCTTAGGCAAGCTTGGCAAAAATGTGTGGCAAAGTGTGGCAATGCTAGGCCTAGAACCAAACAGCCCCTTTGTGTCTATGGCATGTGGGTCTCACTGATCATAAAAAAAATCTTTGCCTTAGGTGTGGCTAGAACCAAACACCTACCTAACTTGGTCAAACTTGCCTAAGGTTAGGTGTAGCAAAGTGTGGCAAGGTGTGGCTAGGAACCAAACAACCACTAAGATTGCCAAAGATTGCCACACGTAAGGTTAGGAAAGTTTGACTAACTTAGGTGAGTGTTTGGTTCAAGCCACACCTTAGGCAAGCCACACTAAGTCCCCACATGACATACACACACAAAATGTGGCAAGATTCCCTTAGGCTTGCCAACTTATGGCTCTCATTTTGAAGAACTAATAACTTTGCCTAAGCTTAGTTGTGGCAAAGTTAGTCATGAATTAAGTTCAACCATGGAGTCTTCTAGATTATACATGTGGCAGAATCTAGTGGACGATATCCAACGGCCAGTAGTGCTCGGATTTGACATCTTTGTACCGTTGGATTGGCTTCATCCAACAACCAACTTTCAAAGTTTTTCACACACTATATAGGGGGTATAGATATAGATGTGCCAGTCCGTTGCAATGGATCCAAAGTATATCTATTTAGTGGAGTGCACTTTAAACACATTATCTATTTATTTTTCTCTAACCTTGTGTAGCCATGCAACCAAGCCACATAAGCTTCATGGGTGCCCCCCACATCATATTATTCATACTTCGTTGACTGAAAAAAAAGATAAATCACCCAAAACAAGATCTTCTCATTTTTTGTTCCTACGATGTTGTGCCGTGCACGTACCTACTAGTTGTATAGTGGTAGTACTAGTAATATAGTATTAGGAGTACAAACTTGGTACTAGTAGGAGTAGTACTAGTACGGAATGCTCCTACTCTATCACCGAGCCCCATCTGACACCAAATTTCTTGGCTTCCGTGCTACAGCTAGATTTTCCCCTCGTTTCTATTTTCCAACCCGGCGGCGGGAGGGGTGCGGTTTGCAAATAGTCAGTTTGCTCAACGGCAGTCCCACATGAAAGTGAAAATGCTAGGCAACACGCCTTCCCTAAGCTATGTGTCGTGCCGGACGAGCTGTGGAGTACTCCCGATTCCCGGGCATGTGGGGGTGCGACACGAACGCAACAGGCCTTTTCCTTTTACTAGCAATGTGCCCGTGCGTTGTGACGGATCCAAAGTAGTAGAATAGTAGTACTTGTTCACAAACTTGAAAAGAAATCACTCTTGTTTTGATATACTCCTAATATATTACTCCCTTCGTACCTAAATATTTGTCTTTTTAGAGATTTTAAATGGACTATCACATACGGATTATATAGACATATTTTGAAGTGTAGATTCAATCATTTTGCTTCTTATGTAGTCACTTATTGAAATCTCTAGAAAGACAAATATTTAGGAACGGAGGGAGTACTTCTCACTCAAAATATATTTCTCAGGCTGTTTTGATGAGGTGAGGGAGGGATGTGGTTGCTTTCAAGATAATAAGGGGTTTTATGCAAATTGGAGCAGAGAAGTGGGTATTGTTGCAAAAATGCCACAACTTACCTCACAACCGTTAGATGTAGATCTAATGGTTAGAAACGACGGATGACAGACACACCACCATCACCCACTGAGTCTTTTATAAGGAAAAAGTAGGAGTAGAGAAACATGGATAAATTGTAACATTTGGTTCCGCTCCTTGGCACGATCGATAGATAGAAATAACGGTTGGAAACGCTAGGGAGGGGCTATTTCTGCCAGATAAGCAGGGTACGTAGTCCTAGGTTGGTGCATCGTCGGTTTGGTCACACGTGGTCCGACATGTTCTAGTGTTTCTAGCAAGATGCCTGCGTGTTGCACGAAGTTGATGGAAAAGGTAAGCACAACTTATAAATTGACGGATGGAGTACTAGTTACAGTGATGCATATAATTAAGCAAAGGGATCACACATGTCGGTATTGAGTGGAACGAGAATGCAACAGAACAATAAGAATTAAGGCCACGATGATGTGATCGCAGTGGTGGTTACAGAAGGCAAGAAGAAGATGGATCCATGAACGTACGACCTCCTCCTCCTCAACTTAGTGCGTCGGGCCACCGACCGACGGCTAAGGAGCGGCGGCTTTTGTGGCGAGGTCGAGGTGCTTCTCAGCAAAGGCATCCAAGGCTTCCAGCCAGTTGAGGAAGGCCAACGTCGTAGCGTCCTCACTAGCCTTGTAGATACCTATGTACACGATTTGCTCATCACGTGGATGTGTAGGTCGACAAATTCTTGTAGGGCGAGGCGCCTCGTGGTGAGCGCGACCTCCGGGTGGACATTCTTCGTGGCGTCGGCGGGCAGTCGCAGGGCCACCAGTGCTTGAAAGAGGTTCTGGCCATGGAGGCCGATTAGGGTGGCAGGCAATGAGGAGCCTGGGCGCGCGGGCTGGAAGAGTACGGCGATGTCGTCCGCGAGCTTCTTGAGGACGGTGAACTTGTTGCTGGTGGCAATGATCATCTGGTCCAACTGAGAGTCGTAGTTGGCGTCGACGACGGCCATCCACCAGGCGGTCTCCAACACCGTCTGGAGATGATCCTCGGTGCCATGCCGCAGGCCGGTGTCGTGGACCATCTGGCACAGCCGTTGGCTGCTCACGCGCATGGCCTCCATGGGTCTGGAGTGATCTCTTTTGCGCTTAGTGTAGGTGCTTAGGCAAATGCTTAGGTGCGTATGATGTGGTAGATGCATGGGAATGGAGGGGCGCCTTTATATGAGGGCAATGATGGCAAACTGCGTTGCATTCACATCATGCAGCCTCTTTTCACGGACCTCCTCCCATTACTTCCCTCATGCATTAATTGAAGGAGGATGCATTAGCCGTTCAACATTTCGGGAACTGCTACTCTCTCCCTCGTCTGCATTAAAGCCGTATCGGGAACTACGCCGCCCTCTGTCAAATCGAATACTCCCTCCGTCTAGGTGAGTAAGTCATCTTACGAAACCAAATAGTAAATACATAGGCGCGGTGCATTAACTCTCATGTTGTTTCTTATTTTTTGTACATAAATAGAGGAATCAACCAATAAGAGATGTGGGGCTTGTATACTTTTAATGACTTGAGACCATCAAACATGACATGCAGTGGCCAGTTCGTTGCACGCAATGATATTAATAATGCTTAGTATCATACTACCTCCGTCTTGGTTTATTAGTCCCCATTGTAATTTGTGATAAATTTTGACCAAAGATTTAACTGATAAAATGTTAGTGCATGTCAACAAAAGTTATATTGTTGGATTCGTATTTGAACATAGTTTTCAATGATATAATTTTTTATGGCATGCATAAACATTTCATTAGTTAAATTTAATAGTACTATATGCATAATTTGGCGACGAGCACTCTCTATATGTACCTCCTTTTTTTTAATTTCAAGTTTTGCTCCATGGCGCAATCCATCGATACTACTACTATACAAAAGTGGAGTATATACATTTTTTAAAAGGCTAGAGGGCAGGGCAGTCTAGCTTGGTCGGTTTCACGAGAGGTGAGGGCCTTTGTGATTTGCCGGCTCATTACTGCTGTCAAATTGAATAGTACTGCACCGCCCGCTGCACGCCCGGCTGAACACGCCTCCTCGCCTTCATTAAACCCCTCTGTTAAACCCGCATGCAAACCGACAATCCTACTCCGGCCACACGTCCGTTCATGAGCGGGCCGGAATTAAACGCAACACCGGCCGAGCTCCTCCCGTCTACCCTCAGTTTAAAGGAGGCCAGACGCCGGCCAATCTCCTAGCGTCCACCCTCTATTTACACGAGGCCAGACAGATAGCGGGCAAGAATCGCACCCCTCCGCCGCTCCCCTATCTCCTCCTTCACCATTTTCTCCACTCTTCTGATGGATTTCGAGGAGCCGTCCTCTAGCATATTACACGGCTGGGTGGCCCGCTGAGCCCTCCGGATACGGGCGAGGCCGCTTAGTGCTTCACCAACCTCGCTTGGCCCGACAGAGCCAGTTGCCGCACCAAGAAGGCGCATGGTTCAGCAACTCGCCGCTCTAGTTCAGCTCGATGAGGAGTGGCGAGTTGCTCCACGCCGGCACAGCGGCGAGCATGCCGGTACGGGCGTCGTTACTGCTGCATCATACCGCACCACCAGTGTCTGCGGTGGCCGCGCCTCCCGTGTCTGTGGGCGCGCCTCCCGTGCCTGCGGCAGCGCCATGTAGGCAGAGACAGAAGCCGGGTGCGTGGAGAGCGACGAGTCGGTGGCCAGCTTCTCCGTGTCCGCCACCATCATCGAGGAGAAGTAGAACACGGGAGGCTGCCGCCACTTGGGACCCATGAAGGCCACTGCCGAGGCGACGACTGCGCATTCAGGTGGTTTCTTTGCTGCTTCGTCTCTTTCGAGGACCTTCGTCGACCCCGCAAGTGTCTGGTGGACATGAGGGAGACAAAGGGATCCGCGGGTGGCCATTAGGATTATGTACTCCCTCTATAGCTGGCGGGAAATATTTGTTCTAAGAATGGATAAATTGTATGTATCTATAACTAAAATAAGTCTAGATACATCCATTTCTAGGACAAGTATTTTCGGACGGAGGGAGTATTAATTATACCAAGAGAGTCGGATTGGCACCGCTTAGTTCATGTAAATGTAATGAAATCCATCATGTTTATATGAAGATCTGGCTTTTTTATACGAAATCCTTCATGCTTATATGAAATCAGTCCATGTTTGCACGAATTTCATCTGGTTGGTTAGAGTTGTGAAAATGTATGCCGCTGGCGTTTGATGTCGTCCTCCGCGGAAGGAAGCGGGAGGAAATTTGCCGGCTGCCATTGGAGATGCTCTTATGCTGGAAATAGTAGAGTGACATCCAATCCATTTGAGTTAATTTCCTGTATGATTGTCCCTCTATAAAAAGTTAATTGCATGTACAATGTACACGTGACTTGCAGGGTGGCTACACCTTCGTACAGAAAGTTAAAAAGAAACAAGTCCATCCTTAATCTCGTATTCTAAGTACTCTATGGGTTCCACTGTCAGTACAGTAGCGAAAGAAGTATATATTAAATAAGTAATATATAATATAAAAATCTAAAGTTAAAAGACAGAATTCAAACTCATGTCATCGCGTTGCGAGTATCCGGCGCTAACCAGTCCAGCACATTTTTGTTGTAGACCATGCTCGAGATATATCTCCATGTCTACTCTTATACTCCATTCGTTCCTAAATATTTGTCTTTTTCAGATTTCAAATGGACTACCACATACGGATGTGTATGTAGACATATTTTAGAGTGTAGATTCACTCATTTTGCTCCGTATGTCTTTTTAGGAAGGGGTCAGATTTCTCCTTGATTTATTTATGAGGTATCCAGATGGCACTTCACCACCAAGAAAAGATGGTAACATCAAAATTATGGACTACTTTTTGAGTATGTTGGTAAGGTCCGGTCATAGTCACTTGTTGATATATCTAAAAAGACAAATACTCCCTCCCTCCGGAAATACTTGTCATCAAAATTGATAAAATGAAATGTATCTAGACGTATTTTAGTTTTAGATACATCTCTTTTTATCCATTTTGATGACAAGCATTTTCGAACATAGGGAGTATTTAGGAACAGAGGGAGCAGAAAACAGAGTTGGTGATGATGGTGTGCGTGCCATCCTATAATATAGGCCGTTGGATTTATATCTAACGGATAGGAAAGAAACTATGGCAATTTTGCAAAAATATACCCACACGCCTCTCCACATTCACAAATAAAGCCTTCCCTCGTTCAGCCTTTTCTCTCACAAGATAAACTACTCATACAAATGCATCTTGATGTTTCATGCAACGCACGGGTAACTAGCTAGTTTCTTTTAAAATAGTTGTTGCGATAATTGGGTTGAAGTGATATATTTTATGTCTGCCCCGAATGATTTCAGATTCACTAGTAGTAACAAAGAAAAGGTTACCTTGTTAATTAACAGAAAACAGGGTGAAAACTATCACATGAGGCCGGTAAAAACAAGGCACACTAGGTTCAGCGTCATCGTCACTACAGCTGTGCGCGCGCGAGAAGTCTACATATCGAGGGGGCTACCGAGCGAGGCACTAAGACACAATGTTTGAGAGAGAAACCAATTGACAGATTATGATCAGATCGAGTTGTCACTCTTCTGTTGTCATTGTTGGGAGGGGGGGGAGGGAGAGAAAGACATATTGAGAGTGTGCACGGTAGGCACAGAGGCACAACTAGCGAGTGTGCGTGTATGTGTGTGTGTTTGAAAGAGGAGTAGATAGATTATTATCAAGATCGATGTCCCACCCTACTCCTTCGGTGTCAGATAGTGTGTGTGTGTATGTTTGAGAGAGAAGCCAGTCGATAGATCAGTATCAAGATCGGTGTTGGGAGGTGTGGGTGTGTGGGTGTGTGTGGGGGGGGGGGCAGTGACACTCACATATCTCTACTTCTTATAAAAAACAGAGTTGGTGATGATGGTGTTCCTGCCATCCTGCAATATATGCCATCCGATTTATATCCGATGGATAGGAAGGAAACTATGGCAATTTTGCAAAAAGATACCCACACCCCTCTCCACATTTGCAAATAAGGCATTCCCTCGTTCATCCTTTTCTCCCACAAGATAAACTACTCATATAAATGCATCTTAATGTTCTGTGCAATGCATGGGCATCTTGCTAGTAGGGAGAGGGAGTTTGTGTGACACATATCTAGCTATATTAAGGGATAGGTAGATAGCATTTGTGCGAGGCATACTTAAAGCATCACGAAGATAAACAAATGGTGTGCATGCAAGTGCCGGAAAAATGAAGCGAGAAACTATGTGTGTGTGTGTGTGTGTGTGTGTGTGTGTGTGTGTGTGTGATAGAGAGAGAGAGAGAGAAATCTCAAAACAAAAGGTGCTCTATTGGAATCCTACTGTATGTATTCATATGGTTCCGGAACTTGAGTTAACCTTAAGCATATGTATGAGAGACATGATTATACTTTGAGACATTAGTGGTTGTGGGTGGGCGGAATTAAAGGGGTGGGCGTGTTAGATAGAGAGAGCGTGTGTGTTTCTGTGTGAGAGACTTGTAGGACGGGGTATAAAGACGAATTTATCCTTGACGGAGGGAGAGAAATACATGAAGTGCGCGTGTGTGATTCCGATGCCCACAGGGAAATGAGATATGTATGCATGTGAGAGAGATTGCACAATTCATTCACGTATCACTATCTAGCGATCATGGACGTGCATCGCTTGAACGTAAGTCAATATGTACTTCGTATCATGGCCAAAGGTACAATATCGATTCAACGCTATAAAGATTGGACACTCACATATCACATTTTTTTCTATTTAAATAAACCTTTTCAGTTGTGCATGCCAAAGTTACAGTGATGTTTCTTCAAACAACCAATGTAGCTATCATGTACATGCACCATTGTTACTCTTGCATTCAAATCATTAGTCTTGGATGATTTAAGTTTATATTTTGAAGTAATATATGTAATATTCATATATGAATTCAACGGGTACGCAATTTATGAAATGGATGCTATGTTATTATATGAGGTAACACTTTTAAGTAGCGGACGACAATATCCATTTCTTTTTGTGCGCCTCTACACTAACATGTTAATGCATTATGTTTAAAGTAAATAACCAATGGCACTAAATTATCTATTTACACAAGAAATACATAGGCTGAGTGTTTGATCCCTTTTTTGTGAACATGCCACTACACCCGTACAATTGGCCACGCCCGTGTGAACGTCCAAGTTATCGGCGCATCATCCCGAGTTATTATATTTTTTTCTGGGGTGGACTTCACACTAGTTATTAACTGCTGATGCGTGCCCCATGTACACAGTCTAGCATGACCTTCCTGCTAGCACGGTCCAAAATTAGTTGAAACTGGATATGAACGATCCCGCGGGTGGCAAAATCTCTCGCCTCCTTCTAAAATTTCCGCCACCTTAGTCTTTAGCATGCGAATTCCCCTTTTGTCCTTGGTGCACGGAGACCAACAATTGCAATACCGCCCTCATCTACATAATAGGTCAGGGCTGCTTTGGTAACTTCCGGTCCCCCCCCCACTACACAGCACCCCCATTTCCTCTCCCCCTCCCGCAAAAACAACTAACTCCACAGCACCAGAGCATCTTACATCACGCCGTCCGTACTTCATTGCCATTTCTCCCCTCCCCTCTAGAAACCCTAGACTGCTCATCCATCGGCGTACCATAGCCCATTCACTGCGAGCGGCGTCCATCTCGCCGGATCTGCTTCTGCGGCCACATCTACCCCTCCCACCTCCCCTAGAAACAAGTAGACTGCTCATCCACTACTGTACCACAACCCATTTAGTGCCGGCCTTATCCACGGCGCCGGATCTGCTTTGCCGGTACTCTCGTCAACCGTCACGCATCTGTAGCGGCTCATTCGTACTCCCCACCAAGGACGCTTCGTCCACACTCCCCGGAGCCACCCCACCGACGCCCCCGTCGACGGCCTCTGATCCTCTTCGCTGACACCTTCCTCAACCCTACCGGAGCCGCTTCGCCGACACCATCGTCAACCCTACCAGAGTAGCTTCGCCTATACCGTCCTCAACCCTACCGGGGCCGCTTTGCCAACTCACAAGTCCACGGCCTCAGATCCGCTTCGTCGCACCCTCATCCAACCTACTGGAGCATCTTCTGACGCCCCATCCAGGGCCGCAGATCCGCATCGTCGACACCATCCTTAACCCAACCACCGGAATAGCTTCTGACGCCCCGTCCACGGCCGCAGATCCGCATCGTCGACACCATCTTTAACCCAACCACCGGAGCAGCTTCTGACACCCTGTCCACGACCGCAGATCTGCATCGTCGACACCATCCTTAACCCAACCATCAGAGCAGCTTCACCTACGCCCTCGTCCACGGCCACAGATCCACTTCGCCCACACCGTAGTCCACCCTACCGGAGCCACTCCACAAACACCCTACTCGACAGTTCTAGATCTCCTTACCGGACCCCGACAGCCAGCATAGCGTCATCACCCTTGACGTTTCTAACCTGATTCCCACCATCTGGAGAGATGGCAAGCACCCGCCACATCCTAGGTACTTGTCACCTTTAAACCCGTCCAGCATCACCTGCCCGATGTACTTCAAATATACTAACGGTCGCTGTTACCTGTTATGCAGTTGGCAAAAACTACAAGGACGATGTTTCTTCTAGATCTAACAGCTTGGCTAACCAAGATCCTGGACTGAGGCATTGCTATGATCTTGTAAGTGCGTCTCTCTCTCTTGTATTGTTTTGTGCCTGGCAGCGTGCTTTGCTAGGATTTTCGACCAGTAATCCCTTTGTGCAGACAATGATTTCTACTACTGGCTGCTAAATTAGATATGTAGATGTCATACATGATACTACCTCGTACCTCCGTTCCTAAATATAAGTCTTTCTAGAGATTCCACTATAGGCTACATACGGAGCAAAATGAGTGAATCTACACTCGAAAATGCATCTATATACATCTGTATATGGTCCATACTAGAATCTCTACAAAGACATATATTTAGGAACAGAGGCAGTACATTACAAAAAATCGTAGGTGGCATGTAGGAATTCCAGCGCACTACATTAGGCTCCCTTAGAGTGCCTGCTAGTCCAACACACAGAGTCATGGCTAGTTTATGCTACACACATAATCGTTAATTGGTGGTTTAAATATGCGCAAGGGATATGCAATGTAGTATCATGTAGAGATGTCTGAAATTAGCCGTGTCAACTTGTAGATAGGGTTACACAATGAAAAAGTACAAGATGTATGTGGCAATTTCATGGAACATCGCAAAAAAAGGAGAGGCATCGGTGAGCCTATACGGTGTGCTATGGTACGTCACTCCTCCATTGCAATCATCGTGACATGTTATTTGTATGTCAAATCTATTAGCCAAGTTTCTTAGGGACAGTTATTACGAGTTATCCTAAGAAAATAGGCACCTGTGAATATAAGCTCCATGTAATAAGCCAACTAGTTCTTTTCATTGCGTTTTCAACTTATCTTTGGTATGATCAGTGGAAAGTCTAGATTTCATTATATTTTTTCATTTTGCTGCCCATATGAAAATTAATTTGACTTGCAAACATCACAAATTGAACCCAGTGCAGTAATTAATATGATAGGAAAACAAACCATCACTATTTGCTCAAAATGCAAATACAAAGATACATCTACTTGGCACAATCTACTTTGGTCAATGTTTTCCATAGAGATCCCATTGCCTAATTTAAATGAAGAAAGCATGACCCACATTTAAATGAAGAACAATTATTTATTGAAATTCGATGGTCCAAGTGGCTGGTTATTATCATATAGCAGCACCGCCTGAAAGCATGATTAGTAGCCAGGGAGATTTGCCCCTACCCGCCGGCCATGTAGCCTAGCTAGACATAGCATCGTCAAGGACCAGGCCAGATGGGACAAGTGGTGACGGCTCGCTGGAGGAACCCTAGTGCTGCAGGCATGGGATCGAGGTAGAGGGAAAGGGGAGAGGAGATGCAAGCGGGCATGGCAATGAACGCTTGCGTGCTTTTTTTTACTTGAGGGCCAGGTGTGACATGGGCATCAGCAGTTGCATTCTGAGTGTAATATAGGCAAACAACAGAGTCATTTCACTATTCCCCTTCCCTTCAATTTTTAGTGAGGTTCTACCCGAAACACCCTCCTCCAAAGCGAAATTAGTTAAGCCCAAGCCCATAACTCAAAAATGACTTCTTTACATCTTTTATGGCTTATTTCGATAATAAGCCCTGAAAAGGCGGAATCAAACTGGCCCTTAACCTGCAATTCAATTGTGTGTGCAATGATGAAGCACTCCTGCCTGCTATAGTGTACATTTAGGCATCATCATACATGGCATAACCTAATACATGTGCATTCCATTGTAGAATCTGGAAGATGCAATGTTTATGTTAGTTCATACGGTGCACATGATGTTTAAATGCCCCTTAAATCTAGTCAGTCAAGTGATGGTCTTTAAGCCTCCTTCTTTGCTTCTTTTGTTGACATGTAAGGATTGCTCACACATCTGTTCAATTGCTTGTTTGCATCAGCCAGCCATACTAGGACTGTTTGCTTTGATTACTTCTTGTTCTTGACCTAACACTCTAACAGAGCTTCTCAACGACTTAAACACTAAGGGCTGCTGTAGTGGGGCCTTGTCTAACTCATAGGTGACATAAAGGTTTGGCTGTACACTAAAGTAGGCTCTCCAAGAGTACTTGGAGATTCAGTTCGAAGGTATGCCTAGTTTTTACATAGTGTAGACATAGTAAATGCTCATTTCATTGTGTGCAAGTGAAAGAGATGCGGCATCTTTCAATATGTGGTGTTGTTTTGTTATAATCTCATCCTTTTGTGTTCACAGACTGGAAAGTATGCAAATTTATCTTCCAAGGAGACGAGTAACTAGTTTGTGTAACCTTGCATAGGGGGTGCAATGAAGATAAGATTGAGGATTTCCAAGTACAAGATGTTAGGAAGGAGCCTTGCAAGAGAAGTAGGAGCTGCGCTGAGCCTCTTCAACCTATTAAGGCAAGTCACTGTATGCAACCCAACAGTTCAATTCCTTGTTTGTTTCAGGCATAGTTAATTTGCTCTTTTCAAATGCTTTATTAGTCCTCAGTTAATGAGATGCCCAAAGAATCATGCCTGATGTTGGGTACTTGTATAACTATTAGTTGACATAATTAAAGGCCTTACCATTTAATTACTCTGCCAAAGTGGGTCTCAAGATTTGGAGTCTATTAACCAACCATTATTGCATGAGGCTCACAATCTAGTTCATACTAGGCTAATGATTGCATAGTTTTGCTTGCTGTAGTATGTTTGTATGAAACCCTCTGCTATTCATTATGCTCCCTATGACTTTAATTGAGCTACAGAATGGCCAACTGCTTGCTTACTTGTACGCAATGTGCTGTCTAAATTTGTAACTTATCTGTGTTTTGGATTGGGCCCCAACATCATGCTCCTCTAGTGAGCTAAGAGAGATTTCTGTATGCAGGCTGCACAAACTATCTTCTTTATAATTTTTAAAATATCACCTGCTTATGCTTAATGACGTGTAACATTATTGTTAGTCCTGTTTTGCCATGTAGTACAAAATAGTGTCTTGCTCGCTTCACTATTGTAACTATATTTTTCCCTTGTCATGTGTACTTACAGAAACATTTCAGGATGAAGTGACATCAACACAAAGATTTGCGAGCAGTGCGGCATGGCCGTTACCGAATGATTATGGATTGGAATTGGAATGTGCTAATGTTCTCGATCATCAACTAGAGGTGGCAAGATAACATGTACATGATTGTCAACGTACAATCAACAAGTTGAGACTGGACATGCAGGTATTAGATGCAGGAGTCAAAAAATGAAACAAGACACTGAGGTAACCACGGAGGAATTGGAGATTTTGCAGACTGAAATTTGTGCTATCTGAGTCCGGCCAATCCTATTTTCTGAAGAGATTATAGTTCAAATGGAGTTAAGTTGATGCGCGTCCATGATGTATGAGCTGTATTTGCCCAGTGTATGTAATTTTCTGTTTGTGTATGCTTTATTATCACCTGTGCCGAACTATAATGCCTAGTGGGTATAATCGGTTGTAATTTCTTTATTGTATAGTGTAGGATTATTCTACATTTCTATGCCTTGGTCCCTTAGTTGTATAGTGTATGTTTTTAGAGGTGATAGTATAGAGTAGGATAATTCTTTGAATATGCTATATCGTTCAAACGGGGGCCAACTCGCCCAAACATTGTAGTGACCATGGCCATCCACAGACGTACGATCCATGGGCCATGTACGGGCCATCGGATCCATTGGCCTTCAATGGGCTGTCGGATCCATGGGCCTTCTATGTCTCATAGGATCCATGGGCCTTGTACGGGCCAACTCATCTATGGGCCTTGTACGGGCCTTCAGTGGGACATAGACGGGCTAGAGTGGAAATCATACGTTTTATGGGCTGACCAGAACGGGCCGTTAATAGGCCGTATTTGGTGATGCTATGAAAATGGCCCAACAGATTAACGGTCCACAAACGGGCTAACTATAACGACGGGCTGAATTTGGCCCACAAGCAGAAAATGACAATAACGGGTCGTAAGTAAACGAATGCTGGAAATGAGCCCAAGAATAAATGGGCTCTCAGAAGGCCAAAAGATAACATGGGCTGGAAACGGCCCAACGGAATAACGTGTCGTTAATGGGTATAAAGTGATACACTGTTCATTACAGGCCAGTTTCACCACGGACCGTTAATGGGTGTAAAGTGATACACTGTTCATTACGGGCCAGTTTCACCACGGGCCGTTAATGGGCCAAGAGTTACAAAGGGCCTCATATGGGCTGAAAGACATCATGGGCCAGAAGTAAAAACGGGCTGGAATCATATTGGATGGCCCAGATGACGCTATTGGGCCTAATTCGTATAGGGCATAACGGGCCTTGGGTTAGCAGGTTGTAAATGGGCTATATGTGAACAAGCCATTAACAGGCTTTCCATGGGCCAGCCCGCCACCTTTTGACCAAGTCAAACGGGCCGACCATTTCACAGGAATGTGCCTCTGTTGGGCCGTGCCACGTGTCTACGTATCATGGGCGCATTCTGTCCAATGAGTGGATGACATCTGACCCAAGGATGAGCCGACACGTGTTTCCTCCAGCCAATGATGATTTTACACGTGGAAAATCCCCATTGGTCGGGGTTGTTAACGGGTTATCGGATCCAAAACCTGACCCGATAGCTTAACGGCATTCTGTTACGGTGGATGCCACGTGTCAGTCACCCTTGACGAAAGCACTTCTGTGACGCGTGATTTATCGTCATGGAAGTGGACACTTCCGTGATGATAATTTTGGTAATGTCATGGAACACTTCTACGACAGCACAGGTATGACTATCTTGATTCTGTCATAAAATCGTCATGGATGTACATGCATGACAAAAAACCCGACCTACTGTGACAAACACGTATCATCACGGAAGTGTATTTTTTTGTAGTGAGTGGAGAGTAATACACAATTCTGCTTCTTTGAAGACCAACAGACAAGAGATCATCCAAGAAAGTGACATGTGCCTGATGTGGACTTGCGATCAACCTTGTCACCAGCATAATCAGCATCTGAGAGTCCAACTAGATCAAACTCTGAGCCCATAGGATACCATAATTCTAGCGTTGGGGTGTGAGCCAAATATTGAAGAATTCGCTTCACAGCGAGGTGATGCGATTACTTTGGTGTCGCTTGGAATCGGGCACACATGCAGACGCTAAGCATTATATCTGGCCTAGATGCACATAAGTACAATAAAGAACCAATCATGGAGCGGTATACCTTTTGATCGAATTCTTTACCATTGTTGTCGAGGCCCAATTGGCCTTTGGTTGGCATTGGCGTCGTGTACCCTTTGCAGTCTTGCATTCTAAACTTCTTCAAACAATCTTTGAGGTATTTCTCTTGAGATATGAAGATGCCATTTCTCTGTTGACGGATTTGAAGACCAAGAAAGAATTTCAGTCCTCCCATCATAGACATTTGATATAGCTCTTGCACCATATGTCCAAACTCATCACTGTATCACTTATCGGTGCAGCCGAAGATAATGCCGCCCACATAGATTTGGCATACAAACAGTTCTCCATCATATGTCTTCGTGAAGAGAGTGGGATCTAGAGAACTAGGTTTGAACCCTTTGTTCTTCAAGAAGTCTTTGAGTGTGCCATACCAAGCATGAGGTGCTTGTTTGAGGCCATGTAGTTCCTTGTTGAGTTTGTACACCATATCAGGACGCTTTGGATCTTCAAAACCAGGTGGTTGAGCTAAATACACTTGTTCTTCAATTTTGCCATTGAGGAAGGCACTCTTCACATCCATTTGGTACAGAAGAATGTTATTGTGGTTAGCATAGGCTAGTAGTATGCGAATGGCTTCAAGCCTAGCCACAGGAGCAAAGGTTTCATCAAAGTCAATTCCTTCCACGTGTGTGTAACCTTGGGAAATGAGGCGAGCTTTGTTTCGGACAACTTGACCATGCTCATCTTGTTTATTGCAATAGATCCATTTGGTGCCAATAATATTGTGCTTGCGAAGATCTGGACGTTTGACTAGCTCCCAGACATTATTCAACACAACCTGTTGAAGCTCTTCTTGCATAGCTTGAATCCATTCAGGTTCCATGAAGGCTTCATCAACTTTATTGGGTTCAGATATAGAGACAAATGCAAAGTGACCACATAAATTTGCTAGTTGTGTAGCTCTTGATCGAGTGAGGGGACCAGGTGCATTGATACTATCAATGATCTTCTCAATTTGGACTTCATTTGCAACCCGAGGATGAACAGGGCGAATATTTTGCCCTTGCTGATTGTTATCTTCATCTTCAGCATTGGCTTCAGACTGAACATTGTCTTCATGTTGATTAGGTGCTGAAATGATGATTTCCTCCTCAGGCTGTTCCTCGGTGGGTACGATCTCTCCAGTACCCATTAGCTTGATAGATTCACTTGGTGTAGCTTCATCCATCACATTTGGAAGGTTCTCTCTTTGCGATCCGTTAGTTTCATCGGACCGCACATCTACAGTTTCAACCACTTTATAGTGAAAGAGGTTGAAGACTCTGTAGGTGTGGGAATCCTTTCCGTAACCAAGCATAAAACCTTCATGTGCTTTTGGTGCAAATTTGGAAGTGTGATGTGGATCTTTGATCCAACACCTAGCACCGAAGACTTTGAAATAGCTAACGTTTGGCTTCTTACCAGTCAGGAGTTCATAGGATGCCTTCTTGAAGAACTTATGAAGATAAACTTTGTTGATGATGTGGCAAGCAGTGTCAATGGCTTCAGGCCAGAACTTCCTTGGAGTCTTGTACTCATCGAGCATCATACATGCCATCTCAATGAGTGTTCTATTCTTGCGCTCCACGACGCCATTCTACCGAGGTGTGTATGGAGCAGAGAAATCATGTGTGTGTTGGGGAACGTAGCATGCAATTTCAAAAAAATCCTATGCTCACACAAGATCTATCTAGGACATGCATAGCAACGAGAGGGGGAGAGTGTGTCCGTGTACCCTCCTAGACCAAAATTGGAAGTGTTAGACAACGTGGTCGATGTAATCGTACTCTTCGCGATCTGATCACGATCAAACCGATCTAGTACTGAACGGACGACACCTGCGAGTTTAGCACACGTGCGGCTCGATGACGTCTCCTCCTTATCGATACAGCAAGCGGGAGAGGAGAAGTAGATGGGATGACAACCAACACGACAGTGTGGTGGTGACGCTGGTGGTGGAGCACCGACAGCGCTTCCCTAAGCGTCCCGGGACGAGGCGGTGGAACTACGGAGTAACGGGAGAGAGAGGGGCACCATGGGCTTTGTGTGTCCTCTTGGGGCTCCCCCTCCCTTCTATATATAGGTGGAGGGGCGTGTCAACAGCCCCTACAATGTCCAAGGCACGGCTAAGGGGGAGGATGACTTGGAATCCAAGTCCAATCCTATTCCTACTAGGACTTCTTCCTTTTTTCCTTTCCCTAGCCACATGGGATTTTGAGGACTTGGTGCGCCTAGCCCAATAATGCTATGGCACCTCCAAGCAGCCCATGCTAGCCCTTGGGTCGTGGTGAACCCATTTGTGGACTTCCGGACCCCTACGAAATCCTCCGGAACCTTCTAGAAGCTTCCCGGTACAATACTGAAAAAACTGCATCTTTTTCCAGAATCCAAAATATGACTTCCTATATATAAATCTTTACCTCTCGACCATTCCGAGACTCCTCGTGACATCAGGATCTCATCCAGGACTCCGAACAACATTTGGTTACCACTCATCAAATATCCCAATACTACTCTAGCGTCAACAAACGTTAAGCGTGCGACTCTTCGGGTTCGGAAATCATGTAGTCATGACCGAGACACCTCTACGGTCCATAACCAATAGCGGGACCTGGATGCCCATATTGATTCCTACATATTCCTTGAAGATATTTATCGGTTGAACCTTTATGACAACATCCATAGTTCCTTTGTTCGTCGGTATGTTACTTGCCCGATATTCGATCGTTGGTATCTTCATACCTAGTTCAATCTCGTTACCGGCAAGTCTCTTTACTCGCTCCGTAATGCATCATCCTGCAAATAACTCATTAGTCACTTTGTTTGCAAGGCTTCTTATGATGTGTGATACGTCTCCAACATATCTACTTTTCCAAACACGTTTTCCCTTGTTTTGGACTCTAACTTGCATGATTTGAATGAAACTAACCGGGACTGACGCTGTTTTCAGCAGAACTACCATGATGTTGTTTTATGTGTAGAAAAGAAAAGTTCTCGGAATGACCTGCAAATCCACGGAGGCACTTTTTGGAATTAATAAGAATTTCTGGGCGAAAGAAGTACACCAGGGGGCCCAGGGCCTGTCCATGAGCCCCCCCCCCCTGTAGGGCGCGCCCCCTATCTCGTGGGCCCCCTGGACCTCCACCGACCTCAACTCCAGCTCTATATCTTCCATCTCGCGGAGAAAAAATCAGAGAGAAAGTTTCATCGCGTTTTACGACATGGAGCCGCCGCCAAGCCCTAATCTCTCTCGGGAGGGCTGATCTGGAGTCCGTTCGGGGCTCCGGAGAGGGGGATTCGTCGCCGTCATCATCATCAACCCTCCTCCATCACCAATTTCATGATGCTCACCGCCGTGCATGATTAATTCCATCGTAGGCTTGCTGGACAGTGATGGGTTGGATGAGATTTACCATGTAATCAAGTTAGTTTTGTTAGGATTTGATCCCTAGTATCCACTATTTTCTGAGATTGATGTTGCTATGACTTTGCTATGCTTAATGCTTGTCACTAGGGCCCGAGTGCCATGATTTCAGATCTGAACCTATTATGTTTTCATCAATATATGTGTGTTCTTGATCCTATCTTGCAAGTCTATAGTCACCTATTATGTGTTATGATCCGACAACCCCGAATTGACAATAATCGGGATACTTCTCGGTTGTGACCGTAGTTTGAGGAGTTCATGTATTCACCATGTGTTAATGCTTTGGTCCAGTTCTCTATTAAAAGGAGGCCTTAATATCCCTTAGTTTCCGCTAGGACCCCGCTTCCACGGGAGGGTAGGACAAAAGATGTCATGCAAGTTCTTTTCCATAAGCACGTATGACTATTTACGAAATACATGCCTACATTACATTGATGAACTGGAGCTAGTTCTATATCACCCTATGTTATAATTATTACATGTGGAATCGCATCCGGCATAATTATCCATCACTGATCCATTGCCTACGAGCTTTTCATATATTGTTCTTCTCTTATTTACTTTTCCGTTGCTACTGTTACAACTACTACAAAAACCCCAAAACATTTCTCTTTACTGCTGCTACTGTTACCATTACTATCATATTACTTTGCTACTAAATAGTTTGCTGCAGATACTAAGTTATCCAGGTGTGGTTGAATTATCAACTCAACTGCTAATACTCAAGAATATTCTTTGGCTCCCCTTGTGTCGAATCAATAAATTTGGGTTGAATACTCTACCCTCAAAAGCTGTTGTGATCCCCTATACTTGTGGGTTATCAAGACTAATTGCTGGCGCCGTTGCCGGGGAGCATAGCTCTATTCTATGAGTCACTTGGGATTTATATCTGTTGATCACTATGAAGAACTTGAAAGACGCTAAGACCAAGATTTTGCCCTCAACTATGAGGGGAGGTAAGGAACTACCATCTAGCTCTGCACTAGATTCTCCTTCCGTTATTAGTAGGCTTGCGACACCTAAACCTGCTACTGCTATGAATTTGATTTGTCGCATGTTATCGATGATGCCAATTCTGCTTTGCATGATACTTATGATGAAACTACTTCTGTGCGTGATACTACTTTGCCATTAGGTGAATTTCTAGATGAACAACTTGCTAGAGTTAGGGGGAATGAAAATATTGAAGAACCCATTATTGATGATAGTGACGATGAATGTTCTCCTAATAATTATGTATTACCTCTTGTTCCTAAGGGTTATGTTATGCATGAAGCACCTGCTATGGAGATTCTTGCTTGCAATGATAGAAATGATCTTAAGAAATTATTAGCTAAATGGAAGCAGCAGTGTCTTAATGCTAGAATGAAACCCGATCCTACTTTTGCTACTTCACCTATCTGTGTTACTGATAAGGATTATGAATTCTCTGTTGATCCTAATATTATTACTTTAGTTGAATCTAATCCTTTTTATGGCCTTGAATCTGAAACTGTTGTGGCACAACTTACCAAGTTGAATGATATAGCCACCCTGTTTACTCACGATGAGAAGTCTCGCTATTTATATATCCTTAAGATATTCCCGTTCTCATTAAAGGTTGATGCTAAGACTTGGTATAATTCTCTTGCTCCTGGTTGTGTGCGTAGTCCCCAGGATATGATTTATTACTTCTCTGCTAAATATTTCCCTACTCATAAGAAACAAGCTGCCTTGCGGGAAATAATTTTGTGCAAATCAAATAAGAGAGTCTCCCACAAGCTTGGGGGAGGCTTCTCCAATTACTTAATGCTTTGCCTGATCATCCTCTTAAGAAAAATGAAATACTTGATATCTTTTATAATGGACTAACCGATGCTTCCAAGGACCACTTGGATAGTTGTGCTGGTTGTGTTTTCAGGGAAAGAATAGTTGACGAGGCTGAAATATTATTGAATAATATGTTGACTAATGAAAATAATTGGACTCTTCCCGAGCCAGTTCCTGAACCAATTGAGCCAACTCCTGAGCCTATTCCTAAACCCACTCTGAAAAAGAGAGGTGTTTTATTTCTCAGTCCTGAAGATATGTAAGAGGCAAAGAAATCAATGAAAGAAAAAGGTATTAAAGCTGAAGAAGTTAAGAATTTACCACCTATTGAAGAAATACATGGTCTTAATTTACCGCCTGAAGAACCACATTGTCTTGATAACCCGACACATGTAGTAAAGGTAAATTCTCTCTATAGATACAATAAAGTTGAAATACCCTCTACTAAATTTCATAGCCCATGCTTAGTGAATTTGATGACTTTATGGCTAGACAAGAAAATTTTAATGCCTATGTTGGTAGAGAGTTAAAGAATAATGCTTTCGAGATAGGACGCGTAGGTGATAATCTGGCTAGAGTTAAAGATGAACTTCACCGCGTTAGCAAATATGCTTCTATGGCTGCTACTCAAGCTGAGCAAGTACTCAAAGCTCAAAATGATTTTCTTGATGAATTGAATAATAAAAATGACTTTGCCGTTAGATTGGCTACTAGAACTGGTAGAATGACTCAGGAACCTTTGTATCCTGAAGGCCACCCTAAAAGAATTGAACAAGATTCTCAGAATAATAATCTAGATGTTCCTAGTTCTTCTAAGAAGAAGAAAAAGAAGAATGATAGGACTTTGCAAACTTCTAGTGAACCTAATGTAGAAACACTTGAGAATCCCAATGATACTTCTATCTTTGATGCTGAAACACAATCAGGTGATGAATATGAACCTGATGATAATGCTAATAATGATGTTCATGTAGATGCTCAACCTAGTAATAACAATGATGTAGAGACTGAACCTGCTGTTGATCTTGATAACCCACAATCAAAGAATCAACGTTATGATAAGAGAGATTTTGTTGCTAGGAAGCACGGGAAAGAAAGAGAACCATGGGTTCAGAAACCCATGCCCTTTCCTCCTAAACCATCCAAGTCAAAGGATGATGAGGATTTTGAGCGCTTTGCTGAAATGATTAGACCTATTTTCTTACGTATGCGCTTAACTGATATGCTTAAAGTAAATCCTTATGCTAAGTATATGAAGGATATCATCACAAATAAAAGAAAGATACCGGAAGCTGAAATTTCCACCATGCTTGCTAATTACACTTTTAAGGGTGGAATATCAAAGAAACTTGGAGATCCGGGTGTGCCAACTATACCATGCTCCATTAAAAGAAATTATGTTAGAACTGCTTTATGTGATCTTGGAGCCGGTGTTAGTGTTATGCCTCTCTCTTTATATCGTAGACTTGAATTGAATAAGTTGACACCTACTGAAATATCTTTGCAAATGGCTGATAAATCAACTGCTATACCTGTCGGTATTTGTGAGGATGTGCCTGTTGTGGTTGCAAATGTCACTATCTTAATGGACTTTGTTATTCTTGATATTCCCGAGGACGATAGTATGTCTATTATCCTTGGTAGACCTTTTCTTAATACTACAGGGGCTGTTATTGATTGCAACAAAGGCAATGCCACTTTTCATGTTAATGGCAATGAGCATACGGTACACTTTCCGAGGAAACAATCTCAAGTTCATAGCATCAATTCTATTGAAAAAGTTCCAACTATCATTTTTGGAGGTTTTGAATTTCCTCTTCCTACTGTCAAGAAAAAAAATATGATATTCTTATTGTTGGGGATTTTCATATCCCCGTTGAGGTAACTTAGTGTTATTCGAAATTTCTCTGGTTCCGTGTTATTCGGAATGAGTTTGTTAACAAGACTTGATCAACCTTATTAGTGGGTTCATTTTGATGATCACGAGATGGATAGAACTAGAAGGCACAACCTTCTGTACCCTCCTTTTACTTTCTATTAATTAGAATAAATAAAGCAAAAATAGTATTATCGGTCTGTTTTCTGAATTATCCGTGCATTAAAAAATAGTCCGAAAATAAAAGTGCTCCAAATGCCCTGCAAATTTAGTATGATTTTTTCTGGAATAATTGAGGATTTTAGGCACTGAAAACACTGCAGGAGGGTCAAGCACCAGGCCACGAGAGAGGAGGGCGGCCCCCCTATAGGGCGCGCCCCTTGTCTCGTGGGCCCCTGGTGGCTCACCTCCACTTATGCCAGCACCCACACACTTCATCTTCTACCCAAAAAAATCCCCATCCAGCTCAAGCATGAGTTCTAGCTCATTTTGCTGCGATTTTCGATCTCTTTGCTCAAAGCTCCATTCACAAAACTGCTTTGGGAGATTGTTGCTTGGTATGTGACTCCTCCATTGGTCCAATTAGTTTTTGTTCTAGTGCTTTATTCATTGCAAATTTTTGCTGCTTAGGTGACCATGTTCTTGAGCTTGCATGTTAAATTTTTGAGGTCCCAAGCAATTCCAATGCATGATATGGGCTCTAGGCACTTGTAGGAGTAGTTGCTATCAATCTTGCTTAGTTTTATGCACTTTTATTTTGAAGTTACTAATAATTTCATAAATTTTCAGAAAAGGAAACATGCTTAGGAGAATGTACCAAGGTGGTTCCTCGACAAAGAAAGGGCCAAGAATTGCTATACGTGAACAAGATGTTAATTTGCCAAGGGATGCAATTGTACGGGCTTGTGAGTGGCCATCTGATGATTTTATGGTTGAAGCAGGCTTCAAGGAGGAATTTGACGTGTATGTGCGTAATGCTGAGCTAGAGGACTTCTTACAAGATAAGTGTCCTCAGTACTCTCAATTGACAGATTCCTTTGTACGGAGGTTTAAATATAACTGTACACATAATTCTCCTAGTGTCCTATTTGATATTTATGATACATCTTACACCATGGACTTAGAGGATTTTAACTGCTTGCAAACTCCCACAGTGGGGTAATATTAATGATCCTCACAAGTCTGAATTTAGAGATTTTCTTGCTAGTATTACTGTGGGAGAATCTAGGGACATAGCACAACCTACCATAGGGAGCATTCATTTTCCTGCTATACATGATTTTGCTCTCTTTATTGGTAGATGTATTAATGGTAAGGATGAAGCATGTCACATGTGTGTACCTGATCTGAGTATCCTCAAGAGTGCGGTGTTCGGTTTTAAAGGCTATAATTTAGGGGCAATAGTTGCACGTAGGTTGCAGAATAATAGTAGAAAGGGAAATTTCTTTAGAGTAATTTATGCAACCCGTGTGGCTAATTTTCTTGGTATAGCCCCACGAGAAGGAGATATGATAATGCCTCCTGTTTATTTGGATAAAGAAGCTATGTTTAGTCATCATTTTCTTGAGAGGAATGAACAATTCCTCCATTATCGACTAATCTATGACAGACGCAACATCGTCCCTATTACTCTTCCTGCTCCCTACCTTTTTGATTATCAGGCAAAAGGAAGATATGTTGTCACCAGAGAGGAAGCAGCTGAATACGAGAGGGGAGTGGAGGCAGCTCGCCAACATGCTGCAGCTCAGGAGGCGGTTGCTGCTGCATCTCAGTACAACCCCGGTTTCACTTATGGATATCAGCCACGCGATCCTTGGTACTAGACCAACTTAGGCCAAAAGCATAAGGTTGGGGGAGTACGTATTTCTCACTAGCTTTACATTCATGTTCACACACTAGTCGTCGGTGCTCATACTCTTTCATTGTATTATCCATGCTAGTTTAAATTTCTTTTTCTAGTCTTCTTCTTGTGTGATTGATAAACCTTGAGAAAAACCAAAAAAATTAGTTAGTTTAATTTCCTTGCCTGTAGTAGGAATTAAAATGAAAAACCAAAAAGATTTCCCGTTCTTCTTTTACTTGTTGGGAGCTTTCCCGTGTAAATAATTTTATTTTCTTTTTGTTTCCTTTGGGGGTCGAGAATACCATATGGAAATGCTTAGTGGCTCTTATATGCATGATTGTTTATTTAATTTAGAGCCCATATTACTTGTCTTCTCTTGTGAGTTGAATGCTTGCAGATTCCAGCTTAGTCCAATGCACGTGCACTCTTATTATTATACACATCGTTCGGTTGTGCAAGTGAAAGGCAATAATGATGATATATGATGGACTTATTGGGATGAGAAAAGCTGGTATGAACTCGACCTCTCTTGTTTTTGTAAATATGATGAGTTCATCGTTCCTGAGTCAGCTATTATGAAGAAAACATATTTGCAATGACATTTAGAGATTATAGTTACTTGTGCCATGCTTGATTAGCTATGAGTTATAATGGTTTACCTTGCGTGCCAACATGCTATTAGAATGATTATGATGTGGTATGATGGGATGGTATCCTCCTTTGAGTGAATTGAGTGACTTGACTTGGCACATGTTCACGCAT
The DNA here is from genome assembly GCF_018294505.1 of Triticum aestivum. Taxonomy (NCBI): domain Eukaryota; kingdom Viridiplantae; phylum Streptophyta; class Magnoliopsida; order Poales; family Poaceae; genus Triticum; species Triticum aestivum. The sequence goes on along the minus strand of NC_057798.1, from coordinate 156,503,760 downwards.
GTAGTTGAATCAAATCAACATAGCCTTCACAATATTTATGTTCATGGTGGATTATATCCTACTCATGCTTGTACTCGGTGTGAATTAATTTTACTGCATGCTTACGACTGTTGTCGCTCTCTCAGTTGGTCGCTTCCCAGTCTTTTGCTAGCCTTCACCTGTACTAAGCGGGAATATTGCTTGTGCATCCAAACTCCTTAAACCCCAAAGTTGTTCCATATGAGTCCACTATACCTACCTATATGCGGTATCTACCTACCGTTCCAAGTAAATTTGTATGTGCCAAAATCCAAACCTTCAAATGAAATTCTGTTTTGTATGCTCAAGCATCTCATGTTACAACTAGGGTTGCCTATATCTTCCATGCTAGGTGGGTTATTCTCAAGAGGAGTGGACTCCGCTCCTCATTCACGAGAAAGGGCCGGTAACCGGGTTGCCCAGTCCCATGATCCAAAAAGATCAAAGCAAATCAAAATAATTAAACAAAACTCCCCCAGGGCTATTGTATGTTGGAGGCACTTGTTGTTTCGAGCAAGCCATGGATTGATACTTGTTGGTGGTTGGGGGAGTATAAACCTTTACCATTCTGTTTGGGAACTGCCTATAATGCATGTAGTATGGAAGATACAGTCATCTCATAGGTGTTGCGTTGACAGCGAAAGTATGCCGCTCAAAATGTTATTCAATCTCTATTTTTAAAATCGAGCTCTGGCACCTCTACAAATCCCTGCTTCCCTCTGCGAAGGGCCTATCTATTTACTGTTATGTTGAGTCATCACCCTTCTTATTAAAAGCACCAGCTGGAGAGCACACTGTCATTTGCATTCATTATTATTGATTTATATTGTGTATGACTTGACTGGATCTCTTTTACCATGAATTACAATGTTTAGTCAGTCCTTGATCTTTAAAGGTGCTCTGCATTTATGTTTTGCGGTCTCAGAAAGGGGTAGCGAGATACCATTTTGTTATATCATGTTATGATTGTTTTGAGAAAGTGTTGTCATCCGAGTTTTATTATTATGGCTCGCTAGCTGATTATGCTATTGATGTGAGTAATTGTGAGACCTATGTGTTATTGTGAGTATGGTTAGTTCGTAATATTTGCTGAAACTTGAATGCTGGCTTTTCATGTTTACAACAACAAGAGCAAACAGAGTTTGTAAAAGTTTTTCTTTATCACTTTCAGTTTATCAACTGAATTGCTTGAGGACAAGCAAAGGTTTAAGCTTGGGGGAGTTGATACGTCTCCAACGTATCTACTTTTCCAAACACTTTTGCCCTTGTTTTGGACTCTAACTTGCATGATTTGAATGAAACTAACCCAGACTGACGTTGTTTTCAGCAGAACTATCATGATGTTGTTTTATGCGTAGAAAAGAAAAGTTCTCGGAATGACCTACAAATCCACGGAGGCACTTTCTGGAATTAATAAGAATTTCTGGGCGAAAGAAGTACACCAGGGGCCCCAGGGCCTGTCCACGAGACAGGGGGCGCCCCCCCCCTGTAGGGCACGCCCCCCTATCTTGTGGGCCCCCTGGACCTCCACCGACCTCAACTCCAACTCTATATCTTCCGTCTCGCGGAGAAAAAAATCAGAGAGAAAGTTTCATCACATTTTACGACACGGAGCCGCCGCCAAGCCCTAATCTCTCTCGGGAGGGCTGATCTGGAGTCCGTTCGGGGCTCCGGAGAGGGGGATTCGTCGCCATCGTCATCATCAACCATCCTCCATCACCAATTTCATGATGCTCACCACCGTGCGTGAGTAATTCCATCGTAGGCTTGCTGGACGGTGATGGGTTGGATGAGATTTACCATGTAATCAAGTTAGTTTTGTTAGGGTTGATCCCTAGTATCCACTATGTTGTGAGATTGATGTTGCTATGACTTTGCTATGCTTAATGCTTGTCACTAGGGCCTGAGTGCCATGATTTCATATCTGAACCTATTATGTTTTCATCAATATATGTGTGTTCTTGATCCTATCTTGCAAGTCTATAGTCACCTATTGTGTGTTATGATCCGACAACCCCGAAGTGACAATAATCAGGATACTTCTCGGTGATGACCATAGTTTGAGGGGTTCATGTATTCACCATGTGTTAATGCTTTGGTCCGGTTCTCTATTAAAAGGAGGCCTTAATATCCCTTAGTTTCCGCTAGGACCCCGCTGCCACGGGAGGGTAGGACAAAAGATGTCATGCAAGTTCTTTTCCATAAGCACGTATGACTATTTACGGAATACATGCCTACATTACATTGATGAACTGGAGCTAGTTCTATATCACCCTATGTTATAACTATTGCATGAGGAATCGCATCCGGCATAATTATCCTTCACTGATCCATTGCCTACGAGCTTTTCATATATTGTTCTTTGCTTATTTACTTTTCCGTTGCTACTGTTACAACTACTACAAAAACCCAAAAACAATTATCTTTACTGTTGCTACTGTTACCATTACTCTCATATTACTTTGCTACGAAATACTTTGCTATAGATACTAAGTTATCCAGGTGTGGTTGAATTGACAACTCAACTGCTAATACTCAAGAATTTTGTTTGGATCCCCTTGTGTTGAATCAATAAATTTGGGTTGAATACTCTACCCTCGAAAGCTGTTGCGATCCCCTATACTTGTGGGTTATCAATGTGCATTACCGAGAGGGCAAGAGATACCTCTCCAATACTCGAAGTGACAAATCCTAATCTTGATCTATACCAACCCAACAGACACCTTCTGAAATACCTGTAGAGCATCTATATAATCACCCACTTACATTGTGACGTTTGATAGCACACAAGGTATTCCCGCGGTATCCGGGAGTTGCATTATCTCATAGTCGGAGGAATATGTATTTGACATGAAGAAAGCAATAGCAATAAAACTGAATGATCAATATGCTATGCTAACAGATGGGTCTTGTCCATCACATCATTCTCCTAATGATGTGATCCCGTTTATCAAATGACAACACATGTCTATGGTTAGGAAACTTAACCATCTTTGATCAACGAGCTAGTCTAGTAGAGGCTTACTAGGGACACGGTGTTTTGTCTATGTATCCACACATGTATCAAGTTTCCAGTTAATTCAATTCTAGCATGAATAATAAACATTTATCATGATATAAGGAAATATAAAATAACAACTTTATTATTGCCTCTAGGGCATATTTCCTTCAGTCTCCCACTTGCACTAGAGTCAATAATCTAGTTCACATCACCATGTGATTTAACACCAATAGTTCACACCTTTATGTGATTAACACCCATAGTTCACATCGCCATGTGACCAACACCCAGAGGGTTTACTAGAGTCAATAATCTAGTTCACATAGCTATGTGATTAACACCTAAAGAGTACTAAGGTGTGATCATGTTTTGCTTGTGATATAAGTTTAATCAACAGGTCTGCCACATTCAGATCCGTATGTATTTTGCAAATTTCTATGTCTATGATGCTCTCCATAGAGCTACTCGAGCTAATTGCTCCCACTTTCAATATGTATCCAGACTGAGACTCATAGTCATCTAGGTTAGTGTTAAAGCTTACATCATCATAACCCTTTACGACGAACCCTTTATCACCTCCATAACCGAGAAACATTTTCTTAGTCTTCTAAGGATCATCTTGACCGCTGTCTAGTGATCTACTCCTGGATCACTATTGTACCCCCTTTCCAAACTCATTAGCAAGGCACACAACAGGTCTGGTACACAACATGACATACTTTATAGAACCTATGACTGAGGCATAGGGAATGACTTTCATTCTCTCTCTATCTTCTGCTATGGTCGGGCTTTGAGTCTTAATCAACTTCGCACCTTACAATATAGGCAAGAGCTCCTTCTTTGACTGATCCATTTTGAACTCCTTCAAAATCTTGTCAATGTATGTACTCATTGAAAATCTTATCACGCGCCTTGATCTATCTCTATAGATTTTGATGCCCAATACATAAGAAGCTTCACCGAGGTCTTTCATTGAAAAATTGTTATTCAAGTAAACTTTTATGCTATCTAGAAATTCTATATCATTTCCAATCAACAATATGTCATCCACATATAATATCAGAAATGCCATAGAGCTCCCACTCACTTTCTTGTAAATACAGGTTTCTCCGAAAGTCTGTATAAAATCATATGCTTTGATCACCTCATCAAAGCATATATTCCAACTCTGAGATGCTTGCACCAGTCCAAAGATGGATCGTTGGAGCTTGCACACTTTGTTAGCACCTTTAGGATCGACAAAACCTTCTGATTGCATCATATACAACTCCTTTTTAAAATATCCATTAAGGAATGCAGTTTTGACATCCATTTGCTAGATTTCATAATTATAAAATACAGCAATTGCTAACATGATTCGTACGGCCTTTAGCATCGCTACGGGTGAGAAAGTCTCATTATAGTCAACCCTTTGAACTTTGTCAAAAACCTTTTGCGACAAGTCGAGCTTTGTAGACAGTAACATTACTGTCGGTGTCAAAACCGGCGGATCTCGGGTAGGGGGTCCCGAACTGTGCGTCTAAGGCTAATGGTAACAGGAGACTGGGGACACGATGTTTACCCAGGTTCGGGCCCTCTCGGTGGAGGTAATACCCTACTTCCTGCTTGATTGATCTTGATGATATGAGTATTACAAGAGTGGATCTACCACGAGATCGTAGAGGCTAAACCCTAGAAGCTAGCCTATAATTATGATTGTGTTGTCCTACGAACTAAACCCTCCGGTTTATATAGACACCGGAGGGGGCTAGGGTTACACAAAGTCGGTTACATAGAAGGAATCTATTATCCGAATCGCCAAGCTTGCCTTCCAGGCAAAGGAGAGTCCCATCCGGACATGGGACAAAGTCTTCAATCTTGTATCTTCATAGTCCAACAGTCCGGCCAAAGCATATAGTCCGGCTGTTCGGATACCCCCTTATCCAGGACTCCCTTAGTAGCCCCTGAACCAGGCTTCAATTACGATGAGTCCGGCGCGCAGATTGTGTTCGGCATTGCAAGGTGGGTTCCATCTCCGAATACTCCAAAGTAATCTTAGAACACTTAAATCGTGTCCGGTCTCTGCAAGATAAATTTCGCATACCACCGTAGAGAGAATAATATATCACAAATCTAATCTGCTGACAGCTCTTCGCAGCATGACATCACGCTACGGCCCAGTCATTATTCGAACCGCTTTTCTCAACCAACTACCGCACACATTGCGAGGGTTCTTTGGCACGTCTTGTCAAAGCAGAGATCGTGTCCCCTTATCGCGGGATCTTCATCAATACGGGTGTGGGTAAGCTAACCATACCACCAATCACGGTGAGTGGGGAATGAGCAGGTTTCATTAGGCAAGCGGGGAGGCATAAAGTTTCATTGCCTCTATAAATAGGAAAGGCCTCTTCCTTTCTACCCACACCTTCTTCTCCTTCTGCTCGTCCATCTCCTTTCGCCCGAGCCCTAGCGCCCAAGCATTCATCTTCCCCACCAACAAAGGTTCTCGGAAAATGTCCGGATCCGGAGCGAGAGGCAAGTGGATGGCCTCTACCATCCAGGAGAAGGATATTAATAAACTTCGGGAGGCCGGGTATCTGGCCAAGAAAATCGGCCACCGTCTTCCGAGGATGGGCCAGATTGTCCCTACTCCGGAGCCCCATCAGAGGGTCGGTTTCCTCCCTCATTTTGTCCGCGGGCTCGGGTTTCGCCTTCACCCATTTGGTCGCAGCATCATGTATTACTATGGGATCGATTTTCATGATCTATCCCCCAATTCCTTCCTCAACATCTCGACGTTTATCGTCGTGTGCGAGGCCTTTCTCCACATCTCGCCACACTCCAGACTATGGTTGTAGATCTTCAACATGAAGCCCAAGGTGGTGAATGGTGAGCACGCCGAGTGCGGAGGCGCCATGGTGAGCAGGATGCCCAAGGTCACATGGCCGATGGGTACTTTCAATGATACCGTCAAGGAGTGGCAGCAATAGTGGTTCGACATCACTAAGTCGCGCGGCAAAAAATGGGCCGCTGCTCCTGAGTTTCAATCTGGATCCCCTTTGCGGCTTATGTCTTGGCCCAAGAAGGGCTTGAACTGGTCGTCGTCCGATGAACTGTCGGTGATCCAGACACGCGTCAAAGGTATGGAAGACAAGGCCATCAAACTTGTTGACGTAGTCCAGGTGATGCTGGTCCGCCTGGTTCTTCCTTGTCAGCACAGAAGCTGTAATTTGTGGGAGTATGACCCGGCCGAGCACCAGACCCTGCGAGAGCTTTTCGTCTCCTCACACAAGGATATCTGGAAGGTGCTTTTTAAGTCCGGCAAACCGTGGCTGGACTCCGCTGCGGACCGCGGGTACCAACTGTCCCGCCCCGCAAGTCCGGTAAGTCATCATTATGTTTTTTCCATCCACGTGTTTCATTCACATGTCCCGAAGAAGATGATTTAACATGCTTTCCACAATTATCTTAGAGATGGACAAAGAAGGCGGAGCAGATACACTGTCCGGCCCCGCTGCCGGAAGAACCGGCTGGACCACTTCTGACGAAGATGTTGGTCCCAGCGCCTTACGAGGCGCTAAAGAAAGAGGCCTACAAAGAGGCCAAGGAGACCAGGAGCGGCCTCCGTCGTCGTGGTGCTTCAGACACGAAGTCCGAAGACTCCGATACCCATCCTTCCTCCAAAGAGGACGACGAGGAGGAGGATGAGTCTCCCATAGAGGGATGGAAGAAAAGGACTGCCTTGTCATCCCTAGAGCCCGATCTGCCTAAGAGGGGAAGAACCCTTCTCCCGGAGGCGTCCACCACGGCTACCGACAGCAGCCCGGAGTGGGATCCCAGGGCCAAGCCCCTGGTAAACTCGTAAGTATGCGAAATCTGAACATGCCTATGGGCCCAGGATCGCTAAAGTGTAATATTTTAATTTGCACCATACTTTCTGTAGTCCGGCAAGGTCTCCCGCCGAACAGTCCTCATCAGGGGATTCGTTGAGCTCCGATGCCTTGGAGATCGAGACACCTCCGAGGGCCCCTTCCGCGAAGCCTGGTTGTGACACCGAGGTGTCATCCCAGAAGGAATTCGACCATGGGGGCGTACCTCAGGGGCCGGACACACGGGAGCGGCAGTTCCCATGAATGTCAACGGCGAGGCAATCTTTGATTTGGCCCACCACCAGACACAGTCCTGGAGACCCTCGAGGCTCCGAGATCAGGCAGGCAGCCCCCCTTGACTGGAGGGGGCGATCCTGCTTCACCTGCGATATCTGTCCAACCAGAGGTGTCGTGCACCTTATCGACAGCGCTGAAGAGCGCTTCCATCATCGATGAACATCGCGGCCTTATGGGCGCGGTGATAGAAAAGATTCAGGCCGCTGAGAGTGGACTGAATGCATCCTGCATCAGCCTTATAAAGGGCTTGGAGGTACGTGTTTAGGAATTTTTGGAAGACTGTCATAGTATAGATAGTAGCCCCTAATACACTGTCCGGTGAAGAAGAGAACCGGACAGGGGATCAAATTTCCGTTTGCAGGAGACTCAACTAATGACATATGTCGGTTCCTTTGTAAACATGCGTCTACAGCGATTGCCGCCTCTCATACTGCAGAAGTATGCGGACTTAAACAGAGTCTGGAGCAGGCCGAAGAAGAACTTGGCCAAGTAAAGAAGCAGTTGGAGGACAATCAAGGTATGTCGAAACCTTATTAAGTTTAGCACAACCAAGTAGTTGTGCCTAATGAAAGCATTTATATTGCACACTCTAGGGGAAAATGCCGAAATTGAGGCGCTCAAGAAGGCTGTTGCCTTGGCCAAAAAGAAGGCAACCACGGAGCAAGCTCTCCGCGAGAAGCACGAGGCCGGGGTCATTGAAGCTGAATGAGAGCTTCAGGAGGCCGTGAAGAAAGGCGAGACATTGGAGCAGAGTCTATCATTGAAAGAATCTGAACTCATCCAAGCTCTCCAAGCCGCAAATGATGCTCGAGAGGAAGCCTTAGCTGCTCTGAAGGATATTCAGGAGGGGGGAAGATTGCGGCTAGTAAGGCTTTTTCTTATTCAAAGCTATTTATGTGCGGTAACAGGGAAAATTTAGGGTGGCCCATTGAATCCTGATTTCTCCAGGGGCGTTTGCAGATCTGCCACACAGCACATCTGATGCTGCCCAATTCTATCGAGCTGACAAGAAGGAGACTGCGAAGAAGCTCTTCTGGTCGCAGTATTTGGCGCTGAATTATCCAGTGCTATTTGTTGACCAGCCGAAGCAGCTGGTCGAACTACACCAGGCGGCCGAACTAGCCATGAAGGATTTGATTATCCGGCTATGGCCCGCCGAGCCCATTCCGAGCAGTTTCTTTGGACTTGTGAAGCGAATTGTGAGTGCTTGCCCTCGGCTTGACGTTATTAAGTGGTCGGTTTGTATAGAAGGTGTGCGAATGGCATTTGCCCGTGCGAAAGTGCACTGGGGAAGCTGGATGCTGAGAAGCTGATGACCGAGGGACCGCCGAAGGGGAAGGAGCTCCGCAAGCCTGAATTATATTATGATGGCCTCCTAAAAGGTGCCCGCCTTGTGGCGGAGCAATGTGCGAAAGACATTATTTTTCCCTGAAGGTAGTCATGCTGCCCTTTGTAAGGCGGAACAAAGTCACTTTTATTTATGTATTTTCCTGTTATATGAAGGTTTTCTTCCTGCGCGGCCGTTTTATATATTAATCTTGAGAGTTGGCCAGTCATCGGCTTCTGCCCCCACGTAGGAAGTACGGGGGTGTTCGGGATACACCTGAACACTCTTTACCCCATTCTTGGGTCCATAAAGGAGTTGTTCAGCACAACGAACCAGGCAATCGGACTATAGGGCTTTATTACTCTCACTTAGCCATAGGAATTCGAGTATGGTAGGCGCAGCCCCTGGTGTTCAGAAGACCACATGAGGGGCTCTAACAGCACCTGACCGATAGACCGATCCTTCGCACTTTGCATTTTATTATGGCATTATGCGGAATAAATCCTTAAAGATTTTACAACCTCGCGAACAGCTGACCAGCTCTCGCCTTATCATGACAGTCAGTTTTCGGCTTTCTCTACTGAGGTGCTCGTCCGGAAGAACCGGGACACGATCGCAGTAGTTCTCCTAGCGCTACCTTAGCCGATATTGCGGAACGTAAGGTACCAAAACATGGGAGCCGGGCAAACCCAACCAATGACCCAAGACATGATTCAGAGCTGATGCATATAATGATATAAGTTCGGGGTGACGAACGACCGAGAAGGTGGTTGGACTTTGTTGCCATAGTGGGGTGCAATGAAGCCCCTGGCGTATTAAGGAATAACACGATGTTCAGATGCCATTATGACAAAATGTCAGTGAGAAATGATAGCAGATGAGCGTCAAAAGACTCTACATGTTGTATTCAAGTAATACGACTATGCGTATGAGTACGGTGCATGTTATAAAGGAGAGGCATGACGGTAGAACCTGTTGGGACCGGGCGGTAGGGAGGTGTGGACGGATCCGAAGTAATGTCCGGATTGTATTCGAGGGGGGGATATATGAAGATTCCCTCCTTGTTCATCCGAGCTGATTCCATGTCGCCAGTCAGTTATGTGCTAAGGTCAGTCATGCAAAGAAAATGCTAGAGGCGTTTGTGTGCCACAGAGCGGCTTAGCCATGGGATGTGACCCGTCCCAGATTATGCCGGAGGGTTTATCTGAGCCCTGATCAGGCTGGGATATCGGGAAATAGTTTAGACTCCTTTATCAGTGTCCAGGAGTTTGGCTGTCGAACCAAGGTTCGATTGAAAAAGCCGCGACTCGCTGCTTTTGTTGCTAAAGTGGCCGAATACTCTTCGGCGCCGAGGTGAGGCTCGGTCTTGCCCGTAATCGTGACTGCGTCACGTGGGCATGGTATTTTGAGATTGCCATAGGCATGGCGTGATACCGCATTGACTCGTAGTTCACGCTGGTGATGCATAATAGCTACTGCTTAGAGGCATAATGTCGAAGACCAACTCTTCGGTATAGTGACTTTTTGGTGATCCGAAGACCATCTTCAGAGTGACGGGGCCTATACAACTAACCTCCGCACCTGGTATGACACCTTGAAATGATGTTCTTAGTAGGTTTGATCCTTGAGTGATCCATACCTATCCGGTGCATTGTGTCTTAGTGCAGCAAGTTTTGGACTGTTGTCTCCGCCAATAGGAGGATATCGCTGGTTGATACTGGCCAGGCGGTCTAGTCGATCGAAGATGGTCGGTCGTATTTTGGTACGGCGGGGCAACTTGCTTTGTCGGGTTGGCGTCCCGAAGAGTGCACGCCCTCTCCCATTTGGGGATGTGGATGGTGCTTGTCATGTTCACAGTTTTGGTTGGCGGAAGAAATTTCTTTTGTCCTGTGTTGCTTGATGATCTGGGCTTCTTGCCCTGCGACCCCTTCTTATTGTTTCCAGCGCTGACCTGCCGACCTGTTTAAAGACCCAGTATTCTCTATTGGTATGATTGGCTGCCGTTCCTGGGGTACCATGAATTTGACATGGGCGGTCAAGTATGTGGTTCAGGATGGATGGGCCCGAATTATTATTTTGAGGAGTCTTCTCCCATTGAATGGGCTGAGGGATACGGGCTCCTGTATTGACTGCCGTGTCCTGGGCGTTATCCTTCATCTTGGGGCGCTTATATTTGTTGCGCTGAGTTTTGCAGACGCTGTTCCTGACTGCTGATGTGTCTGGGGCGCTTGCTATGTTATTGTTTAGCATGTATTGCTGGTTTTGTGAGTATCCCCTGGCCGTAGTGTGTTGGCGGCAGGGTGTAGGCTGGCGTTTGGTTTTTAGTGCCTCCTCCTCGAATTGAGGTAGTAGCCTGCGCTTTGGGTAGCAAGTTGTTCGGCGCTCGAGTCCGTATTCCTCGGCTGCCCGGACCTTAGTCCGTCTGTCTTGTAGCTTCTGCTGCTTCTTCTTCCGTCTTCTTGCAGTGGCTATGAGCTGGCGCTTGAAGTGCTCCTGCTCTATGGGATCCTTAGGCACACCGAATTTGTCGTTCCCTAGGCTCACCTTGTCTTCGTAGAGAGGCATATAGTTGTCATCCTTCAAATCTCCGTCCATCGCCTATTTGCCTGGGCTAGCATGTCCGTGCTCCTGTTCGGCCTGTTCAAAGGCAGGCTGGTCAGGGTTGTATTCATCTTCGGCAGTATCCGGATTTTTTTCATCTCCTGTGCCGGTATTGCTGTGGCGGGGCTTAGAGCGGCGCCGATGACGCCCATGCTTTGATTTCCTCCCTGAGGGGTTATCTTCTGTTGCCTCATCGCCATTGTTGTCTTTGGGGGTGTCCACCATATATATATATCATATCAAGAGGTGGCTGTCCATTGCCCTGTGGGCGGTGGTTCTTGTTTTTCTCCAGCATCGTCGTCTATACTGTCGATGTCTTCGGAATCAAAGTTAAGCACGTCGGTCAAATCATCGACAGTGGCTATTAAGTGGGTGGTGGGTGGGTAACAAATTTCTTCGTCGCCTGCTTCCCACTCGAGCCGGACATAGTTCGGCCAAGAATCTCCTGACAGAGAGGGAGACCTCAATGAGTTTAGCACGTCTCCAAAGGGCGAGTGCTGAAACATATCCGCGGCAGTGAACTCCATGATCGGAGCCCAATCAGGTTTGATGGGCATGGATGCACGCGGTCGAAAACCTACGACCAAAGACAAGTCCGGGGGTCCGAAGACACATATTTCCTTAGAAGCGGAGTCTGTGTTCGGCTCCAACGCCGATAAGTGTGCGACCTCCATGGAGGGGTCCATCCCCTCATCCTCGGATGGCACGATCTTCTCTGGATCGAAGTCCAGACACTATAGCAGGCGCAATATCCCGAATACTGTCCGTCGGCAGATCTAAGTCATGCACGTGGCGATCGTTCGGCGCTCCTGACGTGGAACTCTCAATGAAAGCACCAATGTCGGTGTCAAAACCGGAGGATCTTGGGTAGGGGGTCCCGAACTGTGCGTCTAAGGCTAATGGTAACAGGAGACTGGGGACACGATGTTTACCCAGGTTTGGGCCCTCTCGATGGAGGTAATACCCTACTTCCTGCTTGATTGATCTTGACGATATGAGTATTACAAGAGTTGATCTACCACGAGATCGTAGAGGCTAAACCCTAGAAGCTAGCCTATGATTATGATTGTGTTGTCCTACGGACTAAACCCTCTGGTTTATATAGACACTGGAGGGGGCTAGGGTTACACAGAGTCGGTTATAGATAAGGAGATCTATTATTCGAATCACCAATCTTGCCTTCCACGCAAAGGAGAGTCCCATCCGGACACGGGACAAAGTCTTCAATCTTGTGTCTTCATAGTCCAATAGTCCGGCCAAAGCATATAGTCCGGCTGTCCGGATACCCCCTTATCCAGGACTCCCTCAATTACCATCAGTGTTAGTCTTCTTCTTGAAGATCCATTTATTCTCTATGGATTGCCGATCATCGGGAAAGTCCACCAAAGTCCACACTTTGTTCTCATACATGAATCCTATCTCAGTTTTCTTGGCCTCAAGCCATTTATCAGAATCTGGGCTCATCATAGCTTCTTCATAGTTCATAGGTTCGCCATGGTCTAGTAACATGACTTCCAGAACAGGATTACCATACCACTCTAGTGTTGATCCTGTTCTGGTTGACCTTCGAGGTTCGGTAGTAACTTGATCTGAAGTTTCATGATCATCATCACGAGCTTCCTGTCTAGTTGGTGTAGGCATCACGGGAACGGATTTCTCTGATGAGCTACTTTCCAAAATGAGAGAAGGTACAATTACCTCATCAAGTTCTACTTTCCTCCCACTCACTTCTTTTGAGAGAAACTCCTTCTCTAGAAAGGACCCATTCTCAACAACAAAGATCTTCCCTTCAGATCTGTGATGGAAGGTGTACCCAATTGTTTTCTTAGGGTATCCTATGAAGACACACTCCTCCGATTTGGGTTCGAGCTTATCAGGATGAAGCCTTTTTGACATAAGCATCGCATACCCAAACTTTAAGAAATGACAACTTAGGTTTATTGCCAAACCATAATTCATACGGTGTCGTCTCCGCGGATATAGACGGTGCCCTGTTTAACATGAATGCATCTGTCTCTAATGCATAACCCTAAAATGATATCAGTAAGAGACATCGTCGATCGCATCATATCTAATAAAGTACCTTACGACGTTCAGACACACTATTACACTGTGGTGTTCCAGGTGGCATGAGTTGTGGAACTATTCCACATTGTTTTAATGAAGGCTAAACTCGTAACTCAAATATTCGCCTTAGCGATCATATCGTAGAAACTTTATTTTCTTGTTACGATGATTCTCCACTTTGTTCTGGAATTCTTTGAACTTTTCAAATATTTCAGACTTGTGTTTCATTAAGTAGATATACCCATATCTGCTCAAATCATCTGTGAAGGTCAGAAAATAACAATACCCACCGTGTTCCTCAACACTCATCGCACCACATACATCAGTATGTATTATTTCCAATAAGTCACTGGCTCACTCCATTGTTCCGGAGAACGGAGTTTTAGTCATCTTTCCCATGAGGCATGGTTCACAAGTATCGAATGATTCATAATCAAGTGATTTCAAAAGCCCATATGCTTGGAGTTTCTTCATGCGCTTTACACCAATATTACCTAAATGGCAGGGCTACAAGTATGTTGCACTATCATTATCAACTTTGCATCTTTTGGCATCAATATTATGAATATGTGTATCATTACAATCGAGATTCAATAAACCATTAACATTGGGTGTTTGACCATAGAAGGTTTTATTCATGTAAACAGAATAACAACTATTCTCTGTTTTAAATGAATAACTGTATTGCAATAAACATGATCCTATCTTGTTGATGCTCAACGCAAACACCAAATAAAATTTATTTAGGTTCAACACTAATCCCAAAAGTATAGGGAGTGTGCGATGATGATCATATCAATCTTGGAACCACTTCCAACACACATCGTCACTTCACCCTCAACTAGTCTCTATTTATTCTGCAACTCCTGTTCCGAGTTACTAATCTTAGCAACCGAACAGGTATCAAATACCCAGGGGCTACTACGAGCACTAGTAAGGTACACATCAATAACATGTATATCAAATATACCCTTGTTCATTTTACCATCCTTCTTATCTGCCAAATAATTGGGGTAGTTCCGCTTCCAGTGACCATTTCCTTTGTAATAGAAGAACTCAGTTTTAGGCTTAGGTCCAACTTTGGGCTTATTCACGGGTGTGGGAGTCCTGGACTAGGGGGTCCTCGGGCGTCTGGTCTATTGGATATGGGACGGACTGATGGGTTGTCGAGATACAAGATAGAAGATCACCTCTCATGTCCGGTAGGGACTCCCGTATGCGTGGATGGGAAGTATAGGTGTCTGGATATGTTATTCCTTTCTGTAAAACCGACGTTGTACAACCCTCAGCCCCTCCGGTGTCTATATAAACCGGAGGGTTAGATCGGAGGCAGGAACCAACATTGCTAGGCTAGCTAATCTAGGGTTAGGCAACTCGATCTCGTGGTAGATCAACTCTTGTAACCCATATACCCTTCGACCAAGCAGGAGTAGGGTTTTACCTCCATTAAGAGGGCCCGAACCTTGGAAAACATTGTGTCCTTTGTCCATAGTTACCATTGGTCCTCAGACATACAACTTGGGCCCCCCTACCCGAGATCTGCCGGTTTTGACACCGACATTGGTGCTTTCATTGAGAGCTCCGGTGTATCATCGACAGAAGGATCGATGGCTCACCTCTTCATCAACAATGATGTTGCATCCAGGGAAACCTTTCTTCCCGGACAGTTTTTTGTGTTTGGTGGCTTTGTGCTTCGCGCCAACTCGGTCGACCGCCTCGATCAGGGCAACAGTTATGCCCCCGGCCACCAGATCAGGTTCTGAAACCTGAACTATGTCGCTGACATCTGAGGAGATCTGGTCTTCAAGGGGTTCGCGGCCTCGGCTGCCACTCTGTGCCCTCGCCAAGAAGGCACCTCAGATCCCCTGTTAAGTCTCGTTCAGGGGTCAACACTCATACCTAGTTCGGCCTTAGATCCGGGGCATGTCTCATCATCCGGAGACGGGAGCGTTAGCCTTGCTAGACTCCTTCCCCTTATGGAGCTCCCGACCAGAGACCCATATGCGATCCTGCACTTGCCTTCTGATAATCACCCCAAGCTGTCGAGGTCTATGCTCATTGGGTCCGATCAGGTGTCATACACCAAACTCAACCCTGCAAATCTGTGGTTTCTGGTCCAACTCTCGCTCCTTGATGAAGCATTGGGTTTAATGCAGTCTCTCGCCATCACGGAGCCATTGCCTCCGAACTGTACCCAGCTTAGACTGGGGGCTGAGAGCGGGGAATTTTACGACCCACCCACCACCCACTTAATAGCCACTGTAGAGGATTTAATTGACATGTTGGACTACGCGTCCGAAGACATTGACAGCATGGACGACAATGCCGAAGCCGAACCAAGCCAAGTTCCACCCATCACGGGGCATTGGACGGCCACCTCAACCTACGATGTGTACATGGTGGACACTCCTGACAAAAAGAACGACAAGGATAACTTGAGCCCCGATGAGGACAAATCCGTCGATAAACCACCAAAGCACCGATGTCAGCGGCGCCACTCACGGTCACGTCGGGCGAAGGATAGTAATACCAGCATTGGAGACAATGAGACGCCGGATGATGTCGAAGATCTCGAATACCCCGCCTAGCCCACATCCGAACAGGATGAAAGGGAAGAGGGTTAATATAGTCCCGAACACGCCGATCACGAAGACTCAGAAAACAACAACTATATGCCAGAATCTGAAGAGGAGGTTAGCCTCGGTGACGAAGATTTTATCGTCCCAGAGGAACCTCTCGATCAAGAACGCTTCAAGCGATAGCTCATTGCCACAATTCGGAGCCTGAAAAAGAAACATCAGCAGCTAAAAGCCGAACAAGATACGCTGAATGAAAGGTGGACTAAGGTCCTGGACGCTGAGGAATACAGCCACGAGCAACTTGTCAAAAGCTACCCTAAGCACAAGCTGCTGCCACAATTCGACGACAAAGCCCGTGAGCCAATATCATCGAAATACAATCAGGCAGATTAACCAGACCGACCACCACATGGGTGGGATAAAGTGGCGTATCAAACCAAACACCAACCCGCACCCCTCACCGAAGAGGCAGGGAGACAACAGCCGAGGGATACACATATGACTTGCAGCGTGGCCTAGCCAATAAAGCTGGTCAGACTAGATCAATCTATGGATTAAGGGACCGTGCCCCGGCATGAGACAACGTCTATGAAGCCCGGCGTGACGACCATTACTATACTCGGGATCAGAACCGAACTAAGATGTCAGCTGATCTCGGCCGCGATATTGCATGATATAGAGGGGCACACACCCTCTATGCTTCACCGATGAGGTCATGCAGCACCAATTTCCGAAAGGGTATAAACCCATAAACATCAAATAGTACGATGGAACGACGGATCTGGCCATCTGGATTGATGATTTTCTTCTCCACATCATCATGGCTCGAGGAGATGATCTCCACGCCATTAAGTACCTTCCTCTAAAGCTGAAAGGACTAGCATGACACTGGCTGAATAGCCTCCTAGAAAACTCCATTGCAACCTGGGAAGATCTGGAAGATATTTTTCGGGCCAACTTTCAAGGCACTTATGTCCGTCCACCGAATGTTGACGACTTGAGTCACATAATCCAACAACCAGGCGAATCACCTCGCAAGCTTTGAAATTGGTTCTTGACTAAAAAGAACCAGATCATGGATTGTTCGGACGCCAAAGCCTTAGCGGCCTTCAAACACAGCGTTCGGGATGAATGGCTCGCCCGACACCTTGGGCAGAAAAAACCAAAGATTATGGTAGCTTTAACTGCACTAATGACCCGTTTCTGTGCGAGTGAGGATAGCTGGTTGGCTCGTAGAAGCAACAACTCGGGCGACCCTGGCACTTCTGAGGCCAGGGATGGCAATGGTAAACCTCGTCACAATAAAAATAAACGTTGGAACAACAACAACGACGCAGCAGATACAGTAGTCAATGCCGGATTTAGCAGCTCTAAATCGGGTCAGCGGAAGAAACCTTTCAAAGGCAACAAAGACGGGCCATCCAGCCTGGATAAAATCCTCGAGAGGCCATGTCAGATTCATGGTACACCCAATAAGCCTGCAAACCACACCAACATGAATTTTTGGGTTTTCAAACAGGCCGGTAATATAAATATCGGACATAAGGGAAAGGGACCTCCAAGTGAAGACGATGATGAGCCCCGTCAGCCGAACACTGGGTGTCAGAAGTCGTTTCCCCCCGAGGTGAAAACAGTGAACATGATCTATGTCACTCATAGCCCCAAAAGGGAGTGCAAGTGCGCACTAAGGAACATCTATGCTGTCGAGCCTATCGCCCCTAAGTTTAACCCATGGTCAGGCTATCCGATCACTTTTGATCGCAGGGATCACCCAACCAGTATCCATCACAGGGGTTCGGCCGCCCAGGTACTTGATCCAATTATTTATGGATACCACCTCACTAGAGTCCTTATGGATGGGGGCAGCAGTCTCAACTTGGTCTATCAAGACACTATCCGCAAGATGGGGATTGATCCATCAAGAATCAAGCCCAGTAACACTACCTTTAAAGGCGTAATACCAGGCGTGGAAGCCCGTTGCACGGGCTCAATTACACTAGAGGTAGTGTTTGGCTCCCAAGACAACTTTCGCAATGAAGAGTTAATCATCGACATCGTCCATTTTTGCAGTGGCTATCATGCACTGCTCGGATGACCTGATTTCGCCCGCTTCAATGCAGTCCTGCACTACGCTTACTTCAAGCTTAAAATGCCCGGACCTCGTGGCATTATTATAGTCAACGGTAATATGTAGCGCTCCCTTCGTACTGAAGAGCACACCGCGGCCCTTGCAGCGGAAGTGTATGGCGGCCTTATCAAGCCGAACAGTTCATCGGCCAATAAAGCCAACGATGTATCCAAACGAGTCCAGTCCACGCATAATGGCGATAAATCAATGGATCCGGACCTTGATTAGCAGTTTGGCCTCCGCCGATCGCCCTATCAGGTTCCGGCTTGTGTACCACGCGTACATAACTACGCACTAAAAAATACCCTGGGCGGCACTGGAGGCACACTGTGGAAAAGGTCCATTGCACGGCTTGACCCTATCTGGACCGCATATATCTTTTTCCTCTTACTGCAGTTTCATCAATGGCCCTACATGCCAGATGGTTGTTTCAGGAGATCCCTTTTAAGGCTAGCGTTCCCCAACCATCTAATGCTCCTATTAAAGGACTTATTACTAAGGAGAAATGGCGCAGACGTGCGATAGGGTATCACTGGAGTTTTTTGAACTATGATCTTTTAGGCCCTGTATTAGACTTTCCCTTATGTAAAACCTTTTCTTTTTCACTTTAGGCATGTAACATGACCTTTATATTAAACGGCATTGTGTGTCGAAACACACCTCGATGTGTCAATAAGGATATAAAGGAAGCAGATGATTATCACCTTCTTGGTTTGATCCTTGTATTATTTTGCCATCTGTGTTCCCACCCTACGTTCGACGGACATATGTGCTTCAGCACGACCTTCATACCAGGGGTTGTATTCGGCCCCGCAAAAAATCTTAAGTCCGAACACCTATAGGGAACTCTTCGGCGTCCTGGATATTGCATTATATGCATCGGCTCTGAATCATGTCTTTGGTCTATAGTTGGATTGCCCGGCTCCTGTGTTTGCCACCTTACGTTCCGCAAGTTCGGCTAAGGTAGTAAAGGGAGAACTACTGCAATTGTATTTCTGGTTCATCCGGTTAAGTACCTCAGTAGAGACAGCCGAAAACTGACCGTCATGATATGCAAGAGCGGGTCAGCGATCCGGTGACTCAGTGTTATACTACAAATCGTTCACGATTTATGCCATGTTATATGAGGGGTTGAGCTTCGACAAGCTGCATTGCAAAGGTGCCGCACTCTGGATTGTCGTTCACGCAACAAGGGGCTAGTACTTAGCGCCACCGATGGACTCTTATGGCTAAGTGAAATTACTAAAGCCGCATAGTATGATTGCTTGGTTCACTTCGCAAGACGCCTCCTAAATCGGACCAAGATGTTCGATAAAGTGTGGTCATGCGTTCTCAAACACCCCTGTAATATTTATGTGGGGGCAGAAGCCAACGACTAGTAAACTTTCAGACTTATAAACGGCCAAAAAGGAGGATAAACTAATTATAAAGAACAAGCATATATATTATACATCATGAGTTCATTACATGACTCTTACAAACCGACTCAACTATTCAAATATGATGTCCTTTGAGCACTGGCCCTCTACAATGCGGGCTCCCTCGAGGACCTCGTCGAAGGACTTCTCCGACCGTCGGTGATCCTTGCCTTCAGGTGGCCCTGCAATGGCAATCTCGTGGCCTTCATCTTCACCCACTGAACCTTGATGCGGGTGAAGGCCATTCGGGCACCTTCTATGCAGGACGACCACTTGAGGGCCTCGATCCAAGGAAGCGTATCCACCAGCTGCTTCACGAGTCCAAAGTGGCTGCTGGGTATGGACTCGGCCGCCCACAGACAGACTATTACATCCTTCATGGCCAGTCCGTCCACCCTGTGCATCTCAGGCAACTGCTTCAGCTGGTCACTAAGGGGCACTGGAAGTTCTGGCGCAAGGTACCGCGACCAGAACAACTTCTCCGTCGAGCTCCCCTCTTCGGCTCGGAAGAATGCGGTGGCATCCGCAATACTCCTCGGCAGATCCGCAAAGGCGCCTGGAGAGCTCCAAACTCGGGTCAGTAAAATATATCTCTTACTAGTAAATCTACTCTGCATGATAGAGGCCTTACCATCCGCAATCTGCCTCGCCTCTTATATCTCCTGGCGAGCGCCCTAGGCTTCATCACGGGCTTCTTTCATGCTCTCAAGAGTTCTGGTGAGCTCGGAAGCCTGTTCCGAACTCTTCTACTCCAAGGACTCACACTTCGCGATGGCATCCTTGAGCTCCTATCCGACCTCCCCCACCCACGCCTCATTTCTTCGATGGGTGGTCTGCTCCACCTCTAACTCCTTGGCTGCTTTGTCCGCGGCCCCCTTGCTCACCTTTGCCTCCTTGGCTTCGGCGAGGGCACTCTTGAGGGACACGACCTTGGCTGCGCCAACTGTGAGTATATTTATAACATTTTAGTCAATTTAAACGACTAACACACATATAACTTTCGGGTATGTAGTTGTGCCGCATACCTTAGGTTTCGTTAAACCACTTGTTGATGCGGTCAAGTTCCTCATCAGACAGTCGAAGCTTCCGATTGAGCTCGGCTATCTCTACGGCCTGGGCAGCAGCCGCCAGCATAGAAGCATGTCCAACAACATATACAACACATTATCAACCTGTTTTTGATCCTCTATCTTGATTGTTCTAATCCAAACATAGTCTCAGGGGCTACTGTCTACACATGGGTCTCAGGGGCTCATAGTCTCAGGGGCCCGTCAGTAGGCTGTTGAAGGCTTCGACCGGTCCGCTTTTCACGGACTGAACCTTTTCCATAACCGCACCCATGAGGATGCGGTGTTCCTCCACGATGGAGGCACGTTGCAGTGCCTCCTGCAGAGTGTCAACGTCCTCCGGATTGACAGAGGCCACCAATGGAGCTACTGCTCCTCCCCGCTCTTTCGAAGGGGGGTGTTGGTACGAACCCAGAGTCGTACTGGTCTCTAGGACGGTGTTCGGTGATGGCCCGGACTATTGAGGCCCCCCCACCCTCGATGGTCATGGGGGTCGCCGTGCCCCGCTTTACAGTGTCCGAGGTGTTGTCCTTGGGCGCCTTCTGTACAGCCTCGTCTGCTCCTCCTTGGCTCGGGGATGCCCTTTGGGACGACACCTCAATGTATTCCATGGCAGGGGGGAGAAGGTGCGCGAGGGTCCGTCACTCTCCGCCTCCCCAGGTGCTAGAGAGTTCCCCGACGAAGATGAGGGAATCGAGATCTCGCGTGAAGGGCTGAAAAGCAGAGAAAAGACTTGATACAACAGAGGCGGATTAAGTGATAATCAAACAAGTAAGTTTTTGAGGCTTACGTTTCGGCAATGGGCTTATCTCTTTGGACCCTCTTCATGCTGTGTTCGGACTCTGAGTCCGAACTATCCGAGAGGACCACCCTCCCTTTCTTTGGTGTTGCCCCTCCAGGTTCTTGGAGGCTTTCCTCTTTCCCATCCTCGTCTTGAGGGGGGATTCTCTCTCCACCACCTCCTCCCCCTCTTCCTCCTCCTCTTCGTCCTCGTCTTCCTCGTGAGAGGAGACGACCTCGGTCTCTCGGACACTTCCTCCAGATGGCCTTTGCAGCGGGGCCCGTACTTGGGCCCCTTGCCCTTCTTCTTGGTCTTCTTCTCTCGCTCCTAATAAGGCGCCGGGACCAGCATATCCTCCAACTCAGGAGTAACAGGGTCTTCAGGCAACGGAGCCGGACTCTTAATCTGCTCCGACTTCTTGGTCCAACCCTGTAAAAAAGAGATGGGCTAATGACTTCTATGTAGATCGAATACATATGGACTGGATATGTCTTCGGAAAGTTAAATACTTACTGGAGTCGCTAGATTCTTGGCGCTCAGGCCGATGTCTTCGGTCTCCATGGGCCAGCTCTTCTGCGCCTTGAAGATTAGCTTCCACATTCCCTCGTGCGTGGTGCGGGGGAAATGCTACAGAGTCCGCTGCTAACTCTTGAGCATGCATTGGTTTTCCCTTGAAGAGGAAAGGGTGATGCAGCAAAGTAGCATAAGTATTTCCCTCAATTTTGAGAACCAAGGTATCAATCCAGTAGGAGACGACACACAAGTCACCTAGTACCTGCACAAACAATCAAGAACCTTGCAACCAACGTGATAAAGGGGTTGTCAATCCCTTCACGGCCAATCAAAAAAGTGAGATCTGATAGAGATAGTAAAGTAAATATTTTTGGTATTTTTGTTGTATAGATTGGAAAGTAAAGATTGCAATAAAAAGGAACGACGATAGAAATTGGCAAGTTGATTCAACATAATGGAAAAGAGACCCGGGGGCCATAGGTTTCACTAGTGTCTTCTCTCAAGATAGCATGTCTTACGGTGGGTGAACAAATTACTGCCGAGCAATTGATAGAAAAGCACATAATTATGATGACATCTAAGGCAATGATCAAGAACATAGGCATCACGTCCGTGTCAAGTAGACCGAAATGATTCTGCATCTACTACTATTACTCCACACATCGACCGCTATCCAACATGCATCTAGAGTATTAATTTCATAAGAACAGAGTAACACATTAAGCAAGATGACATGATGTAGAGGGATAAACTCAAGCAATATGATATAAACCCCATATTTTTATGTCACATCCCTATTTCTGGTATGCACTAGGCTAGCCCTTCATGTGAGCATCATGTTTAAATTCTAATGAAATTTGAATTGAGGAATTTTCAAAAGCCTCAGAAGACCTTTAAAAATAACCAACATTTAAATCTCATCAAATGAGTCCAAGAAAATGTTCCTGTTATTCTATGAAAATATTGGCATGAGTTAAAATGCAAACCAATATTTTGGAGTGAATGAAATATTTATTTTGGGCCTTTTGAATTAAATCAATGACATATTTGAGTTGGATTTATTTAGATTATATAAGAAATAAAGCTCAAACATTTTTGTAAGTTGCATGTGACTTGGGCTAGACCTGAGCTCACATAACAATTTACAGAAAGTTTATAAAAATGATTTGATGTTCTAAATCAAATCAAAATAAATAATAGAAATAGAAAAACTTAAATAAAAGAGAGAGAGACTAACCTGGGCCACTTACCTGGCCGGCCCAGCTGGCAGCCCACCTGCTGGCCCAGCCCAGCAGCCCTTCCCCTGTCGTCTTCCTCCTTGCCAGGAGGACGAGCGCGTGGCCGCAGCGCGCCGGCACGCGCCCCGGCCACCTCCACCCTGCCTGCCTGCGTCCCCGACGCCTAGACACCTCCAACGACACCACGCACCCCCCTGGACCGCTCTCACTCTGTCCCGTGGCGATTTTCCTCTCTGCATCTCTCCCCCCTCCTCTGTTCTCTCCACCGAGAGCCGCCGTCGCTGCCGCTCACCATTGCCGCGCCCAGAGCCACCCCCTCACCCCTCTGATGTGCCTAGGAGCTCCACCTTGGATCCGAGAAGCTCTACCACGACGCACGCGACGCCGGGTGCCCTGCATCATCGCCATCGACATCATCTTCATCCTCGGGTCCGACGATCGCCGCCGTGGCTCCAACGCCGTCCAAGCCTTCCCCGAGCTCGCCGACCCCTCCGTTCGATCCACTGTGAGCCCCGCCGCCTTTTGCCCTCCTCCTCGAGCTCGTTCCCGCCCTCTAGCCGCCTCTTCCGCCGGAGCCGAGAGCTCCCGTCCGCCGACCATGTCGCCGTCGTGGCTACAGACGCCGTAGTTTGCACCTGGGCGCGTCATCATGCTCGGGTTGCTCCTAGGAGACGACCCCGACCACTAGCTGGTCCTACCGTGCACCGGAACGCCGAATCCGCGCGTGTCCGAACTCCGGCCGCTGCGGATGACCTCGCCGCGGTCGTATCCAGCCACCCCAGCTCCCGCCATCTGCTCCATCAGCTGTGCGCGAGCAGCAGCTCTTCGTAGAGCCTCCCCACGCCCAAAACCATCGCCTGTGGGCGATTTCCGAAGCCCTCCGCCGTCTCTGTCGTCACCGGCGACGAGTCGTGGACCAGGTCCGGCGGGTTTGACCCCGCTGACCAGGGTTTGACCCCCCCTGTGTCCATGACATGTGGGGCCGGCCTTTGACTGATTAGTGTAGGGTTATAATTAGTGCTAATTGCCCCTATTTAGTTTAGGTGTTACTTAGTTAGCGCTAATTAACTTAGTTAATTAGTTGTCTCACTAACAAGTGGGCCAGGCCCTAACTAACCTAGATTAGTGCTAACTTAACACTAACTAACCCTGTTAGTTAGTTGTTACACTAACATGTGGGTCCCAGTCGTCAGATTTGACCTGGGCTGGCGCCTTTGACCTGCTGACATCACCCCGATGTCATGCTGATGCAGATAACCTTTTCTGGATTTATTTAATTTAGAAAATTCTAGAAAAAGGCTTAAACTTGTAAAAATCATAGAAATTCAACCGTAACTCCAAATGAGATAAATTATATATGAAAAATGATCAGAAAAATCCAATCTATCCATCTGTACCATTTTCATGCATGTTAGAACAACTTATAGCTGTTGTTTAGCACAAACCATTTAAATGGCATTTAAATATCCACATATGGAGTTTGAATTTGAATCTTGGATTCAAACCAACTTCATTTAATCTGGTTTTAGTTGCATTAGCACAAACCACATCATATTGCCATGTCACATTCATGCATCATATTGTGCATTGCATTGATTGTATTTCTTCTCTGTTGCCGGTATCTGTCCCCTCTCGATAGACGTGTTTCGACGATGTGATCGATGACACCGATTAAGAGCTATATTATCTTCAGAAGTGCCAGGCAAGCAAAACCCCCTTGTTCATTCCGATACAATCCCACTCTCTCGCTCCTGATCTCTTTTACTGCATTAGGACAACAATGATTCATCTGTTACTTGCTGCGGTAGCTGAACCCCTTTATCCTCTGCATGACCTGTCATTGCCACAGTAAATAGATGAAACCCACTAGCATGAGTAGGAGTTGTTTGGGCCCTGATGTGCCTACTCATTCATGCTTGTTTGTCATGCCTGCTACTGCTTAGAGTTGAGTCAGTTCTAATTCATCGAGGATGAATTGGAGGTGTGTGAACATGTCCTACTGTGTGTGAGCTAAGTATGTGAACACGATTTGGTAAAGGTAACGGTGAGAGGCCATGTAGGAGTACATGGTGGGTTGTCTCATTGCAGCCGTCCTCAGGAACTGAGTTCTGTGTTTGTGATCCATGAACAACTACTACCACACATTGGGATCCTTAATTGACTCTCTCGACTTATTAATCAACATGATCTCTGTCCAGGAGTTGCAACTAGTTTCTGGTGTTTGTAGGTAGTGTTAGTAGTCTACCAAGTGGCACCCGGTACAGGTGGGCTTGGGACAGACTAGGCACAGTGGCCCGGTGTACCAAGTAGCACCCGGATGGTGGGCTTGGGAATCATGCACACATCGTTTGGGGCCGTGAGCGACACCCCGGCCGGATCTCCTTGCGGATGGAACCCGAATAGGCGATAAACCTGGATGAGAGACTTGTGTGGTTAGTCAGGTCGTGGCCGACACCCTCGCTGGGCTTCCGCTTGAAGGTTGCCGAGTACATGTCGTGTAAACGGCGGTAAGTGGTGAGAGTGTGTGTGAAGAAGTACACACCTGCAGGGTTAATATGATCTATTCGAATAGCCGTGTCCGCGGTAAAGGACTTCTGGGTTGCCTGTACAGTTCATAAACAAGTGAAAGTGGATACTCTAAAATACGCAAGATAAGCGTGAGTTCTATGGATGGCGTTCTCGTAGGGAGACCGGAGCGGATCCATAGTGGTGTATTGATATGGTGAATATGTGGACTCGTGTGCGCCACCTCAAAAGAGTTACTTGCAGTCGTAGTTCAGGATAGCCACCGAGTCAAAGCTGGCTTGCTGCAGTTAAACCCCACCACCCCTTTGTTGATAATGATGCATATGTAGTTAGTTCTGATGTAAGTCTTGCTGGGTACATTTGTACTCACGTTGCTTAATTTATGTTTTTGCAGAGAGACTTCAGTCTCGCTAGTAGTTCCACGTGGACTTCGACGTTTTACCTCAGCTACGATCTTGTGCCCTCGGCAGGATCTGGTAGACAGTCAGGCTTCTCAGCCTTTTTCATTTGTAGATGTCTATACTCAGACATGTTAAGCTTCCGCTTGTGCTTTGACTTGTATGCTCTGAGTGTTGGGTCATGAGACCCATGTTTGTAATATCTCGCTCCTCGGAGCCTATTGAATAAAATACTTGAGTCGTAGAGTCATGTTGTGATGCCACGTTGTATTTGAACATATCGAGCATATTGTGTGTATGTTATTGAAATGCTTGGTATGTGTGGGATCTGACAACCTAGTTGTTTATCCTTGGTAGCCTCTCTTACCGGGAAATGTCTCCTAGTGCTTCCGTTGAGCCTTGGTAGCTTGCTACTGCTCCGGAACACTTAGGCTGGCCGGCATGTGTCCTTCTTTGTTCCTGTGTCTGTCCCTTCGAGGAAATGTCACGCGGTGTCTACCGGAGTCCTATTAGCCTGCTACAGCCTGATTTACCGGAGTCCTGCTAGCCCAGTTGCTACAGCCCGGATTCACTCGCTGATGACCGACACGTTCGTTGCTGGGTCATGTATGCCTGTCCCTGTAAGTTAGTGCCACTTTGGATTCACGACTAGCCATGTCAGCCCTTGTTCTTTGTCATATGGATGCTAGCGGCACTATCATATACGTGAGCCAAAAGGCGCAAACGGTCCCGGGTCAGGTAAGGTGGCACCCGTGGGAATACCGTGCATGAGGGCGCAAAGTGATATGATGTGTTACATGCTAGATCGGTATGACTTAGGATCGGGGTCCTGACAGCTTTGGTATCAGAGCTTGACTGCCTGTAGGATTACCAAGCCAAACCGGTCGAAGTTGAGTCTAGAAATTCTTTAGTTATATAAGGGAATTGATTGTGATTGGGAACGTAAGGCTCTTTTTACTCCTTATACCTTATGCCCTTCTGATCCGAGTCATCTTATCTTTCCTACGGGGTTAAGGAACTAGGCTTTCTCTTCTGTCTATTAGGATCATGTGTTACTAATCCGTAGACTTATAGGATTGATGGATTTCAAGCCTCAGTTCAGTCTCCTCTACTTCCGTGTGTTCATAGTTGGTCTCATAACCTTCATTTTGTGACGATCGAATGATTATGCCACCATTTTGCAGGATGTCTCAAATCATTTTGAGCATTTACAGTCGTTATGCTATCCGAGTCATCCCAGGTTTCTAAACAATCTGATGCATTTGCAAAATCCTTTTCCTCTGGTTTTGATGTTCATTCAGGCCAGGTTAATCACACTAATTGCTGAGTTAAGGTACTCTGTTGCCCTGACATATATGTTGGAGTTATTATTATGACCCTAGGTGTCTAGAGTATCACCTAGTAATCTAGCCATGCTTCGTGTTCCCAGTGTGATGATTCTGGCCATCATTCTCGAAAGCATCCCGTGATGCCACTTAGTAGTAGGTATTCTACTCCTTGGGTTTTGAACCCGAGATTCACCCTACTTACCTCATGTTGATAGTGTTTGCTAGTTCCTTTAGGATATTAGTAACCTTTGCGATAGTCCTCGAGGTCCGTGGTATATCGTTCTCCCAAATACCATGAACCATTCTTGGCAGGAGTTCTTTTGAACCAAAAGATCACAACCAGAGTGCTCTTGATGAGTTCTCCATTCTATATTGTGAATCTGCCAGTTCTACCTTCTGCATGGGTTATCCGGAAGAAATGTTGAGCTTTGCTCGACATACTAATCTATGCATCCACAACTCAGAAAGATATATGTTCCTTTGAGTTGTCCCTCTTCAGTCGTATGCTGATCTTCGTCTATCAATTGATAGTCAGGAGTAATTGTGCATTCGTGTTATCGATGCTTATTATTCTTGTGGTCCGTCAAGCCATTCTATTCAGGATGACTAGGAGAAACAAACTCCAGTACCTCATCCATATCCAGGATTGGGTCAAAGCCGTTGTGTTCCACGGATCAAAATGCTAATCTAGCTCTTGTTCCGCCCTACCTTGGAGTATTACCATCTTTATATCAAGAATGTCATGGGAATTGTGCACCATCTCTTGTGAATTCTTGACGTAGTGATACTTCTCGCCATCCTTATTCATTCCTCGGTTCCGTGTTGTCGCAACCGGAATGCCGACAAGTGAATCGTGATGTGTGAAACCTATACGCCTAGGAACTCCGTTGCTTGGTAGTTAAATGGACAACAACCTCATTCTTAGCATGATAATTATTGAATCATCATTCTAAGATAGATTGTGCTATCTAGTCCTTATTTCTGGTGCACTCCTCGATCAATGAGTTTGGATTTTGTCAATCCCTCGCTCATTTGATCATATCATCTTGCCTGGAAAGCAAGATTGCTCTCGATCTTAGCAACATATTGGTGGTTCGTGATTTTCTGTATATCTTCTCGGAGTATCACCAGGTCGTCACCTGACCGCTATGTTGAGTTTGTGATCATGTTGGTTTTCCTCCAAACCACCCATTCTCCAAGAATCTGTGTGGGATACCCCTGAGCTAGTTGATTAAGCCAAACAACAACTTGGATAGTGGGAAGATAAAAGCTTGTATGACTTAGTTCATGTTAAGGGATATCTTTTTGTGTGTGTGTGTGTGTGGAAGAAAGATGATATCTTCACCGATTGGTCCCTGTGATCAGTTAATGGACCTATCATCTTATCCAATCTTTGATTTGAGTGTGGGCTATTTTCAAATCAAATCAGAACCAACAATATTCGTAATGTTGTCTTAATCGTCGTTGATCCCTCGAGCATACACCATTACATCTTTTGGTCTGACCAATACTATCACCGTGTTCACATGATGGCGGAAGTCCAGTGATATGGAAATTCCGATGAGTTACCGTTGAGCCCATCAGTAGCATTTTGTCTCCCCCATGATTCATGTTGAACATCAACCTAGTGTTGAAAATTTTGTAAGCAATGCCTTCGTGTTCCGTTCATGAAGCTTATGCTTGGATGGAAGAAGTGACTTCCTCGAATTCATGTGCATTTGGTGCAAGTTGCCGCCGTGAGTTCGAGACAGATTGTTTTGTTTTCCTGGAATCATCCCAGGTCAGTCATGCATGTGCGAAGTGTGCTATGGTTTGACAGGCTCGCTACCTCCATTCTATATGTGTCCCTAGCACACCAAGCCACTGATTGAATTGTTCAACGAAAAGGAGTTGATGTGCGAATACTAGTTCATGCACAAGACTTCGATATCCTTGTTGATGGTTTCCACACCGGAACTCGGTAGTGTTTTATTGTAAGACTACCATGTGATCATGTTTGCCTGGGACAGCGTGTTCACACGTGTGTAGCAGAACCAGCTCATGTTTTGGAGCTTGCTATCGTAGTTCATTTCCCGAGAATCTTGCAACGTCATCTCGTCGATTTGTGTTGCAAACTTTCATTTTTCTTACTAGACTCGATGAGTCTGGAATATCCTGACACCAACCAGATCTGAATCTCAGGCAGATATGATGGTTGGAACATCTCTCAAGAACTATAATATTGGTCCCTCGATAACCGGTAAAGTGGATGTCGTGGACAACACACCCAGCCGGAAGACCTATTATTGTAGTATCTTGGTTGAAGAAGTTGGCCACCTCCCCATGAGGATTTCTTATGGATTTACTTCCGTAGTTATTCCTTATGATTTTTGTGTTCCCAAAGTCCGACCTTTACTTGATGTCCTAGATATCAACCCAGTTTAATAAATGGGTTGCGCTAGCACATCAAGGAGAACATTAGAAGCGGAGTGCTAAATGTCTTTCGGTCGATCATCCAGATTTTGTTTCCTTGGCCTCGCTAAGGTGAAATCTGAGAAAGTGTTTTCTTCCTTTGCGTCTGCATCGTCCATCACTACTCATCATGGTAGTATGTTGTGTTGCCAGGATCCTTGACACGGATATTGCTAAAACCTTGATGAATATGGAAATGCTCAAGTTCTTGAGAGCATGTGCAAGTGCTAGGCTTTATCGTTGGCATTAATTGCATATTGCTCCCAGTTTCCTCGGTTATGCTATAACCTTTTCAAAGAGTGGACTCACCCTCTACTGTTGAGCTTCAACCCAGTTACTAAAATCATCCCTTGTGTTGTTTTCAACAAGGTAATCCACATCATCCATTCTAGCCCAAGTGTTTTGTTCTCCCGAACTCTGTCAAATGATCGTTCGTAAATTGCCTCAGGCTGGTGAGGAGAGTTCCAATGATCTTTGAATCAAAGGTAATTCTTTTTGCCGCTTAAGGGATGATTCTATGAGTCACCTCCTCTAAGATGTCTCGTTATGGTATCATGGCAATTCAACTACTCGCTATGTTGTCAACTGTTCACCACCTTTTTAAGTGTGAAATTGTTGTCTACCTAGTGAACCTTCCTCATCTGTTTCACCCCATCCCTTTGGATGTTTGCTTCGTGTCTCAGCCCGCGAGATGTATTAATGTCTCACTCCGTGAGTTGATCCTGAGTTGTTCGGTCTTCTAGAAGATCGATTCTGCTAAGAGTTTTCCCTTTCCTCTCTTTGTCATGTTAGTTGGAGTTCTCAAAGCAAGACGTCGAGACAATGATGGTGATCGAGTCAACATTCTTTGAAGTGCCACCTGGATCGTGAAGATTATGTTAGTTTGTGATTCCCCTTCATCTTACCCTACGCTTGAATCTCGGGACGAGATTCTTGTTTAGTAGGGGTGAGCTGTCACATCCCTAGTTCTGGTATGCACTAGGCTAGCCCTTCATGTGAGCATCATGTTTAAATTCTAATGAAATTTGAATTGAGGAATTTTCAAAAGCCTCAGAAGACCTTTAAAAATAACCAACATTTAAATCTCATCAAATGAGTCCAAGAAAATGTTCCTGTTATTCTATGAAAATATTGGCATGAGGTAAAATGCAAACCAATATTTTGGAGTGACTGAAATATTTATTTTGGGCCTTTTGAATTAAATCAATGACATATTTGAGTTGGATTTATTTCGATTATATAAGAAATAAAGCTCAAACATTTTTGTAAGTTGCATGTGACTTGGGCTAGACCTGAGCTCACATAACAATTTACAGAAAGTTTATAAAAATGATTTGATGTTCTAAATCAAATCAAAACAAATAACAGAAATAGAAAAACTTAAATAAAAGAGAGAGAGACTAACCTGGGCCACTTACCTGGTCGGCCCAGCTAGCAGCCCACCTGCTGGCCCAGCCCAGCAGCCCTTCCCCTGTCGTCTTCCTCCTTGCCAGGAGGACGAGCGCATGGCCGCAGCGCGCCGGCACGCGCCCCGGCCACCTCCACCCTGCCTGCCTGCATCCCCGACGCCTAGACACCTCCAACGACGCCACGCACCCCCCTGGCCCGCTCTCACTCTCTCCCGTGGCGATTTTCCTCTCTGCATCTCTCCCCCTCCTGTTCTCTCCACCGAGAGCCGTCGTCGCCGCCGCTCACCATTGCCGCGCCCAGAGCCACCCCCTCGCCCCTCTGATGTGCCTAGGATCTCCGCCTGGGATCCAAGAAGCTCTACCACGACGCACGCGACGCCGGGTGCCCTGCATCATCGCCATCGATGTCATCTTCATCCTCTGGTCCGACGATCGCCGCCGTGGCTCCAACGCCGTCCAAGCCTTCCCCGAGCTCGCCGACCCCTCCGTTCGATCCACTGTGAGCCCCGCCGCCTTTTGCCCTCCTCCTCGAGCTCGTTCCTGCCCTCTAGCCGCCTCTTCCGCCGGAGCCGAGAGCTCCCGTCCGCCGGCCATGTCGCCGTCGTGGCTACAGACGCTGTAGTTTGCACCTGGGCGCGTCATCGTGCTCGGGTTGCTCCTAGGAGACGACCCCGACCACCAGCTGGTCCTGCCGTGCACCAGAACGCCGAACCTGCGCGTGTCCGAACTCCGGCCGCCGCGGATGACCTCGCCGCGGTCGTATCCAGCCACCCCAGCTCCCGCCGTCTGCTCCATCAGCTGTGCGCGAGCAGCAGCTCTTCGTAGAGCCTCCCACGCCCAAAACCATCGCCTGTGGGCGATTTCCAGAGCCCTCCGCCGTCTCTGTCATCGCCGGCGACGAGCCGTGGACCAGGTCCGGCGGGTTTGACCCCGCTGACCAGGGTTTGACCCCCCCTGTGTCCATGACATGTGGGGCCGGCCTTTGACTGATTAGTGTAGGGTTATAATTAGTGCTAATTGGCCCTGTTTAGTTTAGGTGTTACTTAGTTAGCGCTAATTAACTTAGTTAATTAGTTGTCTCACTAACAAGTGGGCCAGGCCCTAACTAACCTAGATTAGTGCTAACTTAACACTAACTAACCCTGTTAGTTAGTTGTTACACTGACATGTGGGTCCCAGCCATCAGGTTTGACCTGGGCTGGCGCCTTTGACCTGCTGACGTCACCCTGACATCATGCTGACGCAGATAACCTTTTCTGGATTTATTTAATTCAGGAAATTCCAGAAAAAGGCTTAAACTTGTAAAAATCATAGAAATTCAACCGTAACTCCAAATCAGATAAATTATATATGAAAAATGATTAGAAAAATGATGCATGTTAGAACAACTTATAGCTGTTGTTTAGCACAAACCATTTAAATGGCATTTAAATATCCACATATGGAGTTTGAATTTGAATCTTGGATTCAAACCAACTTCTTTTAATCTGGTTTTAGTTGCATTAGCACGAACCACATCATATTGCCATGTCACATTCATGCATCATATTGTGCATTGCATTGATTGTATTTCTTCTCTGTTTCCGGTATCTGTGCCCTCTCGATAGACGTGTTTCAACGATGTGATCGATGACACCGATGAAGAGCTATATTATCTTCAGAAGTGCCAGGCAAGCAAAACCCCCTTGTTCATTCCGATACAATCCCACTCTCTTGCTCCTGATCTCTTTTACTGCATTAGGACAACAAGATTCATCTGTTACTTGCTGCGGTAGCTGAACCTCTTTATCCTCTGCATGACCTGTCATTGCCACAGTAAATAGATGAAACCCACTAGCATGAGTAGGAGTTGTTTGAGCCCTGATGTGCCTACTCATTCATGCTTGTTTTTCATGCCTGCTACTGCTTAGAGTTGAGTCAGGTCTGATTCATCGAGGACGAATTGGAGGTGTGTGAACATGTCCTACTGTGTGTGAGCTAAGTGTGTGAACACGATTTGGTAAAGGTAACGGTGAGAGGCCATGTAGGAGTACATGGTGGGTTGTCTTATTGTAGCCGTCCTCAGGAACTGAGTTCTGTGTTTGTGATCCATGAAGAGCTACTACCACACATTGGGATCCTTAATTGACTCTCTCGACATATTAATCAACATGCTCTCTGTCCAGGAGTTGCAACTAGTTTCTGGTGTTTGTATGTAGTGTTAGTAGTCTACCAAGTGGTACCCGGTACAGGTGGGCTTGGGACAGACTAGGCACAGTGGCCCGGTGTACCAAGTAGCACCCGGATGGTGGGCTTGGGAACCCTGCACACATCGTTTGGGGCCGTGAGCGACACCCCGGCCGGATCTCCTTGCGGATGGAACCCGAATAGGCAATAAACCTGGACGAGAGACTTGTGTGGTTAGTCAGGTCGTGGCCGACACCCTCGCTGGGCTTCCGCTTGAAGGTTGCCGAGTACATGTCGTGTAAACGGCGGTAAGTGGTGAGAGTGTGTGTGAAGAAGTACACCCCTGCAGGGTTAATATGATCTATTCGAATAGCCGTGTCCGCGGTAAAGGACTTCTGGGTTGCCTGTACAGTTCATAGACAAGTGAAAGTGGATACTCTAAAATACGCAAGATAAGCGTGAGTGCTATGGATGGCGTTCTCGTAGGGAGACGGGAGAGGATCCATAGTGGTGTATCGGTATGGTGAATATGTGGAATCATGTGCGCCAGCTCAAAAGGGTTACTTGCAGTCGTAATTCAGGATAGCCACCGAGTCAAAGCTGGCTTGCTGCAGTTAAACCCCACCACCCCTTTGTTGATAATGATGCATATGTAGTTAGTTCTGATGTAAGTCTTGCTGGGTACATTTGTACTCACGTTGCTTAATTTATGTTTTTGCAGAGAGACTTCAGTCTCGCTAGTAGTTCCACGTGGACTTCGATGTTTAGCTTGTTACCTCAGCTACGGTCTTGTGCCCTCGGCAGGATCTGGTAGACAGTCAGGCTTCTCAGCCTTTTTCATTTGTAGATGTCTGTACTCAGACATGTTAAGCTTCTGCTTGTGCTTTGACTTGTATGCTCTGAGTGTTGGGTCATGAGACCCATGTTTGTAATATCTCGCTCCTCGAAGCCTATTGAATAAAATACTTGAGTCGTAGAGTCATGTTGTGATGCCATGTTGTATTTGCACATATCGAGCATATTGTGTGTATGTTATTGAAATGCTTGGTATGTGTGGGATCTGACAACCTAGTTGTTTATCCTTGGTAGCCTCTCTTACCGGGAAATGTCTCCTATTGCTTCCGCTGAGCCTTGGTAGCTTGCTACTGCTCCGGAACACTTAGGCTGGCCGGCATGTGTCCTTCTTCGTTCATGTGTCTGTCCCTTCGGGGAAATGTCACGCGGTGTCTACCAGAGTCCTGTTAGCCTGCTACAGCCCGGTTTACCGGAGTCCTGCTGGCCCAGTTGCTACAGCCCGGATTCACTCGCTGATGACCGACACGTTCATTCCTGGGTCATGTATGCCTGTCCCTGTAAGTTAGTGCCACTTTGGATTCATGACTAGCCATGTCAGCCTGGGTTCTTTGTCATATGGATGCTAGCAGCACTATCATATACGTGACCCAAAAGGCGCAAACGGTCCCGGGTCAGGTAAGGTGGCACCCGTGGGAATACCGTGCGTGACACCGCAAAGTGATATGATGTGTTACATGCTAGATCGGTGTGACTTAGGATCGGGGTCCTGACATTTTATGCTTGATGGCAACAATACAATATGTGCCTTGTTGCCCCTACTGTCACTGGGAAAGGACACCGCAAGATTGAACCCAAAGCTAAGCATTTATCCCATTGCAAGAAATATCAATCTAGTAGGCCAAACTAAACCGATAATTCAAAGAGACTTGCAAAGATATCAAATCATGCATATAAGAATTTAGAGAAGAACAAAATAATATTCATAGATAATCAAGTTCATCAATCCACAATTCATCGGATCTCGACAAACACACCGCAAAAGAGTATTACATCGGATATTCAGAGTTTTTTCATAAAAGGTCCCATCCTTCAATATCATGATTGGGTCAACCCGGCCAGATCATAAGTGAAATAGTTTGATCGGGTCGACCAGGTCAGGCCCGATCATGAGTGGATCTCCAAGAACAACGAGGAGAACTTTGTATTGAGAATCAAAGAGAGAGAAGAAGCCATCTAGCTAATAACTATGGACCCGAAGGTCTATGATAAACTACTCACGCTTCATCGGAGAGGCAATGGTGTTGATGTAGAAGCCCCCCATGATCGATTCCCCCTCCGGCAGATCACCGGAACAGGCCCCAAGATGAGATCTCACAGGTATAGAAGGTTGCGGCGGTGGAGAAGTGTTTTCGTGGCTCCCCCCCATGTTTCTACGGTATAAGAGTATATATAGGCGAAAGAAGTACATCGGTGGAGCTACGAGGGGCTCACAAGGGTGGGCGGCGCGCCTACCCCCCTGGGGGCGCCCTCCTGCCTCGTGGCCTCCTCGTAGAGTCCTAGACTTCAAGTCCAAGTCTTCTGGATTGCTGTCGGTCCAAGAAAGATCCTCGCAAAGATTTCATTTCGTTTGGACTCCGTTTAATATTCATTTTCGATAAAACACTAAAATAGGCACACACAAAAACAGAAACTGGCATTGGGCCTCCGGTTAATAGGTTGGTCCCAAAAATAATATAAAAGAGCATATTAAAGCCCATTAAACATCCAAAACAGATAATATAATAGCATGGAACAATCAAAAATTATAGATATGTTGGAGACGTATCAAGCAGCCCCAAGCTTAATTCCTGCTCGTCCCCGAGTAGGTAAATGATAAAAACAGAATTTTTGATGTGGAATGCTACCTAATAATTATCAATGTAATTTTCTTTATTGTGGCATGAATGTTCAGATCTGAATGATTCAAGATAAAGGTTTAATATAGACATAAAAGTAATAATACTTTAAGCATACTAATAAAGTAATTATGTCTTCTCAAAATAACATGGCCAAAGAAATTTCATCCCTACAAAATCACATAGTTTGGCTATGCTCCATCTTCGTCACACAATGGAATAGAATGGCGGTTGTGGAGAAGACAAAAAAGGAGGAAGATGGTCTCACATCCACTAGGCGTATGAACGGGCTATGGAGATTCCCATCAATAGATATCAATGTGAGTGAGTAGGGATTGCCATGCAACGGATGCACTAGAGCTATAAATGTATGAAAGCTCAACAAAAGAAACTAAATGGGTGTGCATCCAACTTGCTTGCTCACAAAGACCTAGGGCATTTTGAGGAAGCCCATTATTGGAATATACAAGCCAAGTTCTATAAGGAAAATTCCCACTAGTATATGAAAGTGACAAAATAAGAGACTCTATATTATGAAGATCATGGTGCTACTTTGAAGCATAAGTGTGGGAAAAGGATAGTAGCATTGTCCCTTCTCTCTTTTTCTCTCTTTTTTTTGTTTGGATTCTTTGGCCTCTTTTTTCATTGCCTTCTTTGGCCTCTCCTTATTTTTATTTCCTCACACGGGACAATGCTCTAATAATTATGATCATCACACTTCTATTTATTTACAACTCGATACTTAGAACAAAATATGACTCTATATGAATGCCTCCGACGGTGTACTGGGATGTGCAATGAATCAAGAGTGACATGTATGAAAAAATATGAATGGAGGCTTTGCCACAAATACGATGTCAACTACATGATCATG
Organism: Triticum aestivum; assembly: GCF_018294505.1. Lineage (NCBI taxonomy): Eukaryota > Viridiplantae > Streptophyta > Magnoliopsida > Poales > Poaceae > Triticum > Triticum aestivum. The sequence continues at coordinate 156,467,035 of NC_057798.1, read as the reverse complement.
CAAGGCAATATGACAATGATGGAGTGTGTCATAATAAACGAAACGGTGGAAAGTTGCATGTCAATATATCTCGGAATGGCTATGGAAATGCCATAATAGGTAGGTATGGTGGCTATTTTGAGGAAGGTAAATGGTGGGTTTATGGTACCGGCGAAAGTTGCGCGGTACTAGAGAGGCTAGCAATGGTGGAAGGTGAGTGCGTATAATCCATGGACTCAACATTAGTCATAAAGAACTCACGTACTTATTGTAAAAATCTACAAGTCATCAAAACCAAGCACTACGTGCATGCTCCTAGGGGAAGGGTTGGTAGGAGTTAACCATCGTGCGATCCCGACCTCCACACATAAGGAAGACAATCAAAGAAACACCTCATGCTTCAAATTTGTTACACAAGGGTTACCATACGTGCATGCTACGGGACTTGGAAACCTCAACACAAGTATTTCTCAAATTAAAATTTATTCTACTAGCATGACTCTAATATCACCATCCTCATATCTCAAAACAATCATCAAAAATCAAACTTCTCATAGTATGCAACGCACTTTTTATGAAAGTTTTTATTATACCCGTCTTGGATGCCCATCATATTAGGACTAGTTTTATAACCAAAGCAAATTACCATGCTATTCTAAAAGACTCTCAAAATAATATAAGTGAAGCATGAGAGATCAATAATTTCTATAAAGTAAAACCACCACCATGCTCGAAAAAGATATAAGCAAAGCACTAGAGCAATATTGTCTAGCTCAAAAGATATAAGTGAAGCACATAGAGTATTCTAATAAATTCCGATTCATGCGTGTCTCTCCCAAAAGGTGTGTATAGCAAGGATGATTGTGGTAAACTAAAAATCAAAGACTCAAATCATACAAGACGCTCCAAGCAAAACACATATCATGTGGTGAATAAAAATATAGCCTCAAGTAAAGTTACCGATAGACGAAGACGAAAGAGGGGATGCCTTCGGGAGCATCCCCAAGCTTAGAATTTTGGTTGTCCTGAATTATCTTGGTGTGCCTTGGGCATCCCCAAGCTTAGGCTCTTGCCACTCCTTATTCCAAAATCCATCAAATCTTTACCCAAAAACTTCAAAACTTCACAACACAAAACTTCAACAGAAAATCTCATGAGCTCTGTTAGTATAAGAAAATAAACCACCACTTTAAGGTACTGTAATGAACTCATTCTTTATTTATATTGGTGTTAAACCTACTATATTTGAACTTCTCTATGGTTCATACCCCCCGATACTACTCATAGATTCATCAAAATAAGCAAACAACACATGAAAAACAGAACAGTCTGTAGCAATATGTAACTCTAAAAATTCTAAAATAAATTGTTGGACGTGAGGAATTTGTCTATTAATCATCTGCAAAAATAATCAACCTAAAAGCACTCCCTAGTAAAAAAATGACAGCTATTCTCGTGAGCGTAAAAGTTTCTGTTTTTTACAGCAAGATCGCAAAGACTTCACCCAAGTCTTCCTCAAAGGTTCTACTTGGGACAAACACTAATTAGAACATAAAAATACATCTAACCAGAAGCTAGATGAATTATTTATTACTAACCAGGAGCAAAAATCAAAGAACAAAAATAAAATTGGGTTGCCTCCCAACAAGCGCTATTGTTTAACGCCCCTAGCTAGGCATAAAAACAATAATAGATCTAGGTATTGCCATCTTCGGTATGCAATCCATAAGTGGATCTCATAATAGATTCATAAGGTAATTTAATTTTCTTCCTAGGAAAGTGTTCCATGCCTTTCCTTAACGGAAATTGAAATCTAATGTTTCCTTCTTTCATATCAATAATTGCACCAATCATACTAAGAAAAGGTCTACCAAGAATAATAGGACATGTAGGATTGTAATCTATATCAAGAACAATAAAATATACGGGCACATAATTCCTATTTGCAACAATAAGAACATCATTAATCCTTCCCATAGGTTTCTTAATGGCGGAATCCGGAAGATGCAAATTTAAAGAACAATCATCAAATTCACGGAAACCTAGCACATCACATAAAGTTTTTGGAATAATGTAAACACTAGCACCCAAATAACACAAAGCTTAGCATTCATAATCTTTAATCTTAATTTTAATAGTAGGTTCCCACTCATAATAAAGTTTTCTAGGGATAGAAACTTCTAGTTCAAGCTTTTCTTCATAAGATTGCATCAAAGCATCAATGATATGTTTAGTAAAAGCCTTATTTTGATTATAAGCATGACGAGAATTTAATACGGATTGCAACAAGGAAATACAATATATAAAAGAGCAATTATCATAATTAAATCCCTTCAAATCCGAAATAGTGGGTTCATTGCTATGTAAAGTTTTGACCTCTTTAATCCCACTTTTATCAATTTTTGCATCTAGATCTAAAAACTCTGAATCATTGGGACGCCTTTTATCTAAAGTTGACTCATCTACAGTCCCATCTTTATCAAGATTCATACTGGAAAACAAAGATTTAATAGGAGTCACATCAATCACTTTTAGATCTTCATCATTATTATCATAAAAACTAGAAGAAAACGCTTTCACAAAGCAATCTTTTTTAGCACACATCTTAGCGGTTCTTTCTTTGCACTCATAATTGGAAATTCTCATGGATTTGAGAGACTCATTGATATCATGCTTAGGTGGAATAGATCTAAGTTTCAAAGAATCAACATCAAGAGAAATTCTATCCACGTTTCTAGCCAACTCATCAATCTTAAGCAAATTTTCTTCAATCAAAGCATTGAAATTCTTTTGCAAACTCATAAATTATTTAACACTATTCTCAAAACCAGAGGGCATCTTATTAAAATTTCCATAAGAATTGTTATAGGAATTACCATAATTATTAGAGAAATTACTAGGAAACGGCCTAGAATTAAAATTGCCTCTATACGCGTTGTTACCAAAATTGTTCCTACCAACAAAATTCACATCCATAGATTCATTATTATTCTAAATCAAAGTGGACAAATGCATATCATTAGGATCAGAAGAAACACTTTTATTAGCAAACAATTTCATAAGTTCATCCATCTTTCCACTCAAAACATTAATCTCTTCAATCGCATGAACCTTTTTACTAGTGGATCTTTTAGTGTGCCATTGAGAATAATTAACCATAATATTGTCTAGGAGTTTAGTAGCTTCTCCTAAAGTTACTTCCATAGAAGTGCCTCCCACGACCGAGTCTAAAAGATTTCTAGAAGCAAAATTCAATCCGGCATAATTTTTTTGTATAATCATCCACAAATTCAAACTATGTGTAGGGCAATTACGTATCATTAATTTCATCCTCTCCCAAGCTTGTGCAACATGCTCATGATCAAGTTGCTTAAAATTCATAATATCGTTCCTAAGAGATATGATCTTAGCGGGGGGAAATACTTAGAGATAAAAGCATCTTTGGACTTATTCCATGAATCAATACTATTTTTAGGCAAAGAAGAAAACCAAATTTTAGCACGATCTCTAAACGAAAACGGAAATATCTTCAATTTAACAATATCATTATCCACATCTTTCTTCTTTTGCATATCACACAAATCAATGAAGTTGTTTAGATGGGTTGCGGCATCTTCACTAGGAAGGCCAGAAAATTGATCTTTCATAAAAAGATTCAACAAAGCGGTATTAATTTCACAAGATTTAGCATCGGTAGTAGGAGCAATCGGAGTGCTAATAAAATCATTGTTGTTGGTATTGGAAAAGTCACACAATTTAGTATTATCTTGAGCCACCGTTACAAAAAATCAATCCAACACACAAGCACACAAGAAGCAAGCAAAAAGAGGCGAACGGAAGAGAGGCGAAGAAAAGGCAAAGGTTTTCGAAAATCGTTTTAGAAGTGGGGGAGAGGAAAACGAGAGGCGAATGGAAAATAATATAATGCGAGGGAGAAGAGTTTATGATGGGTACTTGGTATGTCTTAACTTGGCGTAGATCTCCCCGGCAACGGCGCCAGAAACCCTTCTTGCTACCTCTTGAGAATGTGTTGGTTTTCCCTTGAAGAGGAAAGGGTGATGCAGCAAAGTAGCGTAAGTATTTTCCTCAGTTTTGAGAACCAAGGTATCAACCCAGTAGGAGACGACACACAAGTAACCTAGTACCTGCACAAACAATCAAGAACCTTGCAACCAACGCGATAAATGGGTTGTCAATCCATTCATGGCCAAGCACAAAAGTGAGATTTGATAGAGATAGTAAAGTAAATATGTTTTGTATTTTTGTTGTATAGATTGGAAAGTAAAGATTGCAATAAAAAGGAACGACGATATAAATTGGCAAGTTGATTCAATATAATGGAAAAGAGACCCATGGGCCATAGGTTTCACTAGTGGCTTCTCTCAAGATAGCATGTATTACTGTCACTGGGAAAGTATACCGCAAGATTGAACCCAAAGCTAAGCATTTCTAACATTGCAAGAAAGATCAATCTAGTAGGCCAAACTAAACCGATAATTCAAAGGGACTTGCAAAGATATCAAATCATGCATATAAGAATTCAGAGGAGAACCGAATAATATTCATAGATAATCAAGTTCATAAATCCAAAATTCATCGGATCTCGGCAAACACACCGCAAAAGAGTATTACATCTAATGGATCTCCAAGAACATCGAGGAGAACTTTGTATTGAGAATCAAAGAGAGAGAAGAAGCCATCTAGCTAATAACTATGGACCCGAAGGTCTGTGGTAAACTACTCATGCTTCATCGGAGAGGCAATGGTGTTGATGTAGAAGCCCTCCATGATCGATTCCCCCTCCGGCATATCGCCGAAAAGGCCCCGAGATGGGATCTCACGGGTACAGAAGGTTGCGGCGGTGGAAAAGTGTTTTGGTGGCTCCCCCTAATGTTTCTAGGGTATAAGAGTGTATATAGGCGAAAGAAATATGTTGGTGGAGCTACAAGGGGCCCACGAGGGTGGGGGTGCGCCTACCCCCTGGACGCGCCCTCCTGCCTCGTGGCCTCCTCGTAGAGTCCCAGACTTCAACTCCAAGCCTTCTGGATTGCTTTCGGTCCAAGAAAGATCCTCACGAAGGTTTCATTCCGTTTGGACTCCGTTTGATATTACTTTTCTGTAAAACACTAAAATAGGCAAAAAAAATAGAAACTAGCACTAGGCCTCCGGTTAATAGGTTAGTCCCAAAAATAATATAAAAGATCATATTAAATCCCATTAAACACCCAAAATAGAGAATATAATAGCATGGAACAATCAAGAATTATAGATACATTGGAGACGTATCATCCGTGGTGCCTCCGGATCGAACTCCCACATGGCGGAAGCCCGGTGCTGGCAGGGGAGAATGCGGTGGAAGAGCATAATTTGAACCACACTGGTTAAACAAATGCTTTTGCTCAGCATGTTGGTGATACACATTTGTAGCATCTGCACCTCTGTCTGAGACCCCCAGGCATGGCCCTTCGCGGTCCAGGAGACAAGCCTCATGGGGGGTCCGAATCTGAAATCCGGGATCGCCGCCCACTTAGTGCAGCGCGGCTCAGTGATGTAAAACCACTCTTGTTACCAGATCTTAATGGTCTCCACAAAGGCCCCTTTGGGCCATGTGGTGTTGGGCAGCTTGCTGTTCATAGCTCCGCCGCAGTCCGCGTGCTTCCCATTGACCACCTTCAGCTTCACGTTGAAGACCTTGAGCCACAGGCCGAAGTGTGTGTGGATGCGGAGGAGAGCCTCACACACGACGATGAACGTCAAGATGTGGAGGAAAGAGTTCGGGGCTAGATCGTGGAAATCTAGCCCGTAGTAGTAAATGAGTCCACGGATGAATGGGTGGAGTGGAAAACCTAGCCTTCTAAGGAAATGAGGAAGGAAGATGACCCGTTCGCCGGGCTCTGGAGTGGGAATGACTTGACCCTTGGGGGAGCCTATGCGCAATGTTGGCGGAGAGGTATCCTGCACTTCGGAGATCTTTTATCTCCTTCTCTGTGACGGAAGAGGCCTCCCACTTGCCTTTGGAACCGGATCCAGCCATGGTCGGGGGAGGTGGTGGTGGTGGTGAGAAAAACGGAAACTTTTCGGGCGCTAAGAGCTTGGGTGATTGGAAGGCTGAGGAGATGTGAGGCGTGGGGGAGAAAGCAAAGATCGATTGCCCTCTTATAGGCGGTAAAAATGCCAACCGCCCCCACTCGTGCCTTGAATCTCGCCTATTCCCAATAAAAGTGTGCGCCTTAAACGGTTGGATTACCAAAATTCTATTGATGAGCAATCCCATATTAAGTGGGCACGATCTCTGTATTGACAAGACGGGCCAATGGGGCTGGGCCTCGAAACACAGAATGCGGGGTGTGAAAATGGTTCGAAACGTCGAAGGGTCAAATCTGATGCTTCGCCGAAAAAGTTGTCAGTAAAAGACATTGTTCTCATTTTTTATATATCCTGCCTTCGTGGCTAAGGGTTGTGTTCATTATGAAAAGCCGGATACAATTCTTTTACGATGGAAAGCCGATGTGTATTATCCATGGAACTCGCCTTGCAATGCCAAAGACAATCCGCATGCCAAACACATCATCATTGAAGACTGGTTCAGGGGCTACTGTGGGAGTCCTGGACTAGGGGGTCCTCGGGCGTCCGGTCTATTGGATATGGGCCAGACTGATGGGTTGTCGAGATACAAGATAGAAGATCACCTCTCATGTATGGTAGGGACTCTCATATGCGTGTATGGCAATTATAGGTGTCCGGATATGTTATTCCTTTCTGTAAAACCTACTTTGTACAACCCTCATCCCCTCCGGTGTCTATATAAACCGGATGGTTAGATCGGAGGCAGGAACCAACATTGCTAGGCTAGCTAATCAAGGGTTAGCCAACTCGATCTTGTGGTAGATAAACTCTTGTAACCCCTATACCCTTCGAATATAATCAAGCAGGAGTAGGGTTTTACCTCCATTAAGAGGGCCCAAACCTGGGTAAACACTGTGTCCTTTGTACATAGTTACCATTGGTCCTCAGACATACAACTTGGCCCCCCCTACCCAAGATCTGCCGGTTTTGACACCGACAATGGGAGTGACAACTTGCTTGTCATTCTTCTTGAAGTTCCCTTTCTTTTCCTTTACCCTTTTTCTTGAAACTAGTGGTCTTGTTAACCATCAACACTTGATGCTCTTTCTTGATTTCTACCTTTGTCGATTTCAGCATCGCGAAGAGCTTGGGAATTTTTTTCGTCATCCCTTGCATATTATAGTTCATCACAAAGTTCTAGTAACTTGGTGATAGTGACTAGAGAACTTTGTCAATCATTACCTTATCTGGAAGATTAACTCCCACTTGATTCAAGCGATTGTAGTACTAAGACATTCTGAGCACATGCTCACTGGTTGAGCTATTCTCCTCCATCTTCTAGGCGAAGTACTTGTCATAGGTCTCATACCACTCGACACAAGCATGAGCCTGAAATACCAATTTCAGCTCTTCGAACATCTCATATGCTTGTGGCGTTCACAATGTTTTTGAAGTCCTGGTTCTAAGCCATAAAGCATGGTGCACTAAACTATCAAGTAGTCATCATATTGAGCTTGCCAAACGTTCATAACGTCTGCATCTACTCCTGCAATAGGTTTCTCACCTAGCGGTGCATCAACGACATAATTCTTCTGTGCACCAATGAGGATAATCCTCAGATCATGGACCTAGTCTGCAACATTGCTACGATCATCTTTCAACTTAGTTTTCTCTAGGAACACATCAAAAAACATAGGAGAGCTACAACGCCAGCTATTGATCTACAACATAATTTGCAAATACTATCAGTACTAAGTTCATGATAAATTAAGTTCAATTAATCCAATTACTTAAGAACTCCCACTTAGATTGACATCCCTCAAGTCATCTAAATGATACGTGATCCAAGTCAACTAAACCATGTCCGGTCATCACGTGAGATGGAGTAATCATCAATCATGAACGTCTCTATGTTGATCATATCTACTATATGATTCACGTTTGATCTTTCGGTCTCCAGTACTCCCAGGCCATGTCTGTACATGCTAGGCTCGTCAAGTTTAACCCGAGTTTTCCGCATGTGCAAAACTGGCTTGCACCCGTTGTATGTGAACGTAGAGCCTATCACACCCGATCATCATGTGGTGTCTCAGCACGAAGAACTATCACAACGATGCATACTCGGGGAGAAAACTTATAACTTGAAATTTAGTTAAGGGATCATCTTATAGTGCTACCGCCATACTAAGCAAAATAAGATGCATAAAGATAAACATCACATGCAATCAAAATATGTGACATGATATGGCCATCATCATCTTATGCTTTTGATCTCCATGTCCAAAGCAACGTCATGATCTCCATCGTCACCGGCTCGACACCTTAATCTCCATCATAGTGTCGTGGTTGTCTCGCCAACTATTGCTTCTACAACTATCGCTGCCGCTTAGAGATAAAGTAAAGCAATTACATGGTGTTTGCATTTCATACAATAAAGCGAAAACCATAAGGCTCCTGCCAGTTGCCGATAACTACTACAAAACATGATTATCTCATACAACAACGTATATCATATCATATCTTGACCATATCACATCACAACACGCGCCGCAAAAAACAAGTTAGACGTCCTCTACTTTCTTGTTGCAAGTTTTACGTGGCTGCTACGGGCTTCTAGAAAGAACCGTTTTTAACTACGACACAAAACCACAAGTGTGAATTATCAAGTTTTCTATTTTAACCTTCAACAAGGACCGGCTGCAATCAAATTTGATTCAACTAAAGTTGGAGAAGCAGACACCCACCAGCCACCTTTATGCAAAACTAGTTGCATGTCTATGAGTGGAACCAGTCTCATGAACATGGTCATGTAAGGTTGGTCTGGGCTGCTTCATCCAACAATACCGCAAAATAAAAATAAGACATTGGTTGTAAGCAGTATGACAATCACCACCCACAACTCTTTGTGTTCTACTTTTGCATATCATCTACGCATAGACCTGGCTCGGATGCCACTATTGGGGAATGTAGCATGCAATTTCAAAAAAATTCCTACGCTCACGCAAGATCTATCTAGGAGATGCATAGCAACGAGAGGGGGAGAGTGTGTCCACGTACCCTCGTAGACCAAAAGCAGAAGCGTTAGAAAACGCGGTTGATGTAACCGTACTCTTCGCGATCCGGTCACGATCCAACCGATCTAGTACCGAACGGATGACACCTTCGAGTTTAGCACACGTGCGGATCGATGATTTCTCTTCCTTCTTGATCTAGCAAGCGGGGGGAAGAGTAGATGGGATGACAACCAACATGATGGCGTTGTGGTGATGGTGGTGGTGTGCTATGTCTTGAGCTTGCGTTGGTTTTCCTTGAGGAGGAAAGGGTGATGCAGCACGGTAGCGTAAGTATTTCCCTTAGTTTTTGAGAACCAAGGTATCAATCCAGTAGGAGGCTCCTCACAAGTCCCACGAACCTACACAAACAAACAAAGAACTCACAACCAATGCAATAAAGGGGTTGTCAATCCCTTCACGGCCACTTGCGAAAGTGAGATCTAATAGAGATAACAAGAGAAGATAAATATATTTTTGGTAATTTATAATATAGATGCAGAAAATAAAAGATGCAAATAAAAGTAGATTGGGAGCAAATATGATAAGAGATAGACCCGGGGGCCATAGGTTTCACTAGTGGCTTCTCTCAAGATAGCATAAGTATTATGGTGGGTGAACAAATTACTGATGAGCAATTGATAGAAAAGCGAATAATTATGAGATTATCTAGGCCTGATCATGTATATAGGCATCACTTCTGCAACAAGTAGACCGACTCCTGCCTGCATCTACTACTATTACTCCACACATCGACCGCTATCCAACATGCATCTAGAGTATTAAGTTCATAAGAACAGAGTAATGCATTAAGCAAGATGACATGATGTAGAGGGATAAACTCAAGCAATATGATATAAACCCCATCTTTTTATCCTCGATGGCAACAATACAATACGTGTCTTGCAACCCTTTCTGTCACTTGGTAAGAACACCGCAAGATTGAACCCAAATCTAAGCACTTCTCCCATGGCAAGAAAGATCAATCTAGTAGGCCAAACCAAACCGATAATTCGAAGAGACTTGCAAAGATAACTCAATCATATAAAAGAATTTAGAGAAAAATTCAATTATTATCCATAGATAAACTTGATCATAAACCCACAATTCATCGGATCTCGACAAACACACCGCAAAAAGATATTACATCGAATAGATCTCCACAAGAGATGGGAGACCATTGTATTGAGATACAAAAAGAGAGAAGAAGCCATCTAGCTAATAAATATGGACCCGAAGGTCTGTGGTAAACTACTCAAAACTCATCGGAAGGGCTGTGGTGTTGATGTAGAAGCCCTCCATGGTGGAATCCCCCTCCGGCAGAACGTCGGCGACGGCTCCAAGATGGGATCTCGCGGATACAGAAGGTTACGGTGGCGGAAATATTTCTTTGGCTGCTCCCCGGATGTTTTCGGGGTATGTAGGCTTATATAGGAGGAAGAAGTACGTCGATGGTCACCCGAGGGGACCACGAGACAGGGGGGCGCACCCTACCCTCTTGTGGCCGCCTCGGCTGCTTCTTGACTTGCACTCCAAGTCCTCTGGATCACGTTCGTTACAAAAATCACGCTCCCGAAGGTTTCATTCCGTTTGGACTCTGTTTGATATTCCTTTTCTTCGAAATACTGAAAAAGGCAAAAAAACAGCAATACGGGCTGGGCCTCCAGTTAGTAGGTTAGTCCCAAAAATGATAATAGAGTGTAAAATAAAGCCCATAAACATCCAAAACAGGTAATATAATAGCATGGAACAATCAAAAATTATAGATACGTTGGAGACGTTTCAAGCATCCCCAAGCTTAATTCCTGCTCGTCCTTGAGTAGGTAAATGATAAAAAGAGAATTTTTGATGTGGAATGCTTCCTAGCATAATTCTCAATGTAATTTTCTTTAATGTGGCATGAATGTTCAGATCCAAATGACTCAAGATAAAAGCTTATAAAACATAAAAAAATGCTTCAAACCATACTAACAAATAATCATGTCCTACCAAAATAACATAGCCAAAGAAAGCTTATGCCTACAAAATCATATAGTTTAGGCCATGCTTCATTTTCATTACACAAAATACTACCATCATGCACAACCACGATGACGAGCTGAGCAATTGGTTCATACTTTTTAACGCGCTTCATCTTTTCAACTCTTACGCAATACATGAGCGCAAGCCATGGACATAGCACTATGGTGGTCTAATGTGGTGGTTGTGAGGACAAAAAGTGGGAAAATATAGTCTCACGTCAACTAGGCGTATCAACGGGCTATGGAGATGCCCATCAATAGATATCAATGTGAGTGAGTAGGGATTGCCATGCAACGGATGCACTAGAGCTATAAATATATGAAAGCTCAACAAAAGAAACTAAGTGGGTGTGCATCCAACTTGCTTGCTCACAAAGACCTAGGGTATTTTGAGGAAGCCCATCATTGGAATATACAAGCCAAGTTCTATAATGAAAAATTCCCACTAGTATATGAAAGTGACAACATATGAGACTCTATATCATGAAGATCATGGTGCTGTTTTTGAAGCACAAGTATGGAAAAAGAGATAGTAGCAATTGTCCCTTCTCTCTTTTTCTCTCATTTTTTTTCTTTTCCCCTTTTTTTCTTTTTCTTTTTTTTCTTTTTATTTTTTTTGGGTGGGCTTCTTTGGCCTCTTTTATTTCATGGGCTTCTTTGGCCTCTTTTATTTTTATAAAGTCCGAAGTCCCATCCCGACTTGTGGGGGATAGTCTTCATCATCCTTTCCTCACTGGGACAATGCTCTAAAAAAGAAGATCATCACACTTTTATGGATTTACAACTCAAGAATTACAACTCAAAGCTAGAACAAAATATGACTCTATATAAATGCCTCCGGCGGTGTACCGGGGTATGCAATGAATCAAGAGTGACATGTATGAAAATTATGAAGGTGGCCTTGCCACAAATACGATGTCAACTACATGATCATGCAAAGAGCAATATGACAATGATGAAACGTGTCATAATAAATGGAACGGTGGAAAGTTGCATGGCAATATATCTCGAAATGGCTATGGAAATGCCATATAGGTAGGTATGGTGTCTGTTTTGAGGAAGGTTAATAATGGGTTCATGATACCGGCGAAAATTGCGTGGTAAAATAGAGCTAGCTAAGTGGAAGGATGAGTGTGCGTATATCCATGGACTCACATTAGTCATAAAGAACTCATATACTTATTGCAAAAGTCTACTTAGCCCTCGAAGCAAAGTACTACTACGCATGCCCCAAGAGGGATAGATTGGTAGGAAAAATTCCATCGCTCGTCCCCGACTGCCACTCATAAGGAAGACACTCAAAAGAGCACCTCATGCAACAAATTTGTCACACAACTTTTACCATACGTGCATGCTACGGGACTTGCCAACTTCAACAACATTATTTCTCAATTTCATAATTATCTACTAGCATGACCCTAACATTACTACCTTTATATCTCAAAAAAATTATCAAGCATCAAATTGATCCTAGCATCCAATTCACTTTCTATGATAGTTTTTATTATACCCAACTTGGATGCTCATCATTCTAGGAACAAATTCATAACCAAAGCAAATACCATGCTGTTCTAAGATACTCTCAAAATAATTTAAGTGAAGCATGAGAGACTAGCAATTTCTTCAAAATTAATCCACCGCCATGCTCTAAAAGATATAAGTGAAGTGCTAGAGCAAAAACTATCAAGCTCAAAAGATATAAGTGAAGCACATAGCATATTCTAACAAATAGGCTTCTCCCAAAAGGTGTGTACAGCAAGGATGATTGTGTTAAACTAAAAAGCAAAGACTAATATAATACACGACGCTCCAAGCAAAACACATATCATGTGGCGAATAAAAATATAGCTCCAAGTAAAGTTACCAATGAACGAAGACGAAAGAGGGGATGCCTTCCCGGGGCATCCCCAAGCTTAGGCTTTTGGCTATACTTGAATATCTTGGGATGCCATGGGCCTCCCCAATCTTAGGCTCTTTCCACCCTTTATTCCATAGTCCATAAAAGCTTTACCCAAAACTTGAAAACTTCACAACACAAAACTCAACAGGAAATCTTATAAGCTTTGTTAGTAAAAGAAAACAAAACCACCACATAAGGTACTGTAATGAACTCATTCTTTATTTATTTTGGTGTTAATCCTACTGTATTACAAGTTCTCTATAGTTCATACCCTTACATACTAGCCATAGATGCATCGAAATAAGCAAACAACACACAAAAGGCAGAATCTGTCAAAAACAGAACAGTCTGTAGCAATCTGTAACTAACACAAACTTCTTGAACCTTAAAAATCCTACCAAAATAGGAAGTCCTAAACAATTTGTTTGTTGATCATAAGCAAAAAGAATCAATGCAAAATCTCGTTCCTGTGATTTATTTAATTTTTTCTCGTGAGCACAAAGTTTCTGTTTTTCAGCAGAATCAAATCAACTCATATCATAGGTTATCCTATAGGTTCTACTTGGCACAAACACTAATTAAAAGATAAAAAACATCTAAACAGAAAGTATAAAAAATATTTATTACTAAACAGGAACAAAAACAAAGAACATAAAGAACATTGGGTTGCCTCCCAACTAGTACTATCGTTTAATGCCTCTAGCTAGGCATAAAAGCGAAGATAGATCTAAGTAGTGCCATCTTTGACACTTGGTTCATAGGTAGCTCGCATGATAGATTCATAAGGTAATTTGACTTTCTTTCTTGTAAAGTGCTCCATGCCTTTCTTTAATGGAAATTGGAATCTAATATTCCCTTCCTTCATATCAATAATCGCAGCAATCGTTCTAAGAAAAGGTCTACCAAGAATAATAGGGCAAGAAAGATTGCAATCTATATCAAGAACGATAAAATCAACGGGCACCAAATTTATATTTGCAACAATAAGGACATCATTGATCTTTCTATTGGCTTTTTAATGGTGGAATCCGCAAGGTGCAAATTTAAAGAGCAATCATCAAGATCATGGAAACCTAGAATATCACATAAAGTTTTTGGAATCGTCGAAACACTAGCACCCAAATCACACAAAGCAAAACACTCATAATCTTTAATTTTAATATTTATAGTAGGCTCCCACTCATCATTAAGTTTTCTAGGTATAGAAACTTCCAAATTAAGTTTTTCATCAAAAGATTGCATCAAGGCATCAACAATATGTTTGGTAAGAGCTTTATTTTGACTATAAGCATGTGGAGAATTAACAATGGATTGCAACAAGGAAATACAACTTTCTAAAGAACAATTATCATAATCAAATTCCTTGAAATCCGAGATAGTGGGTTCAATACTATTTAAAGTCATGACCTCTCCAATCCCACTTTTACAAAATTTAGCATCAAGATCTAAAACTCTGAATTTTTGGGACGCCTTTTAGGTAAAGTTGACTCATCTTCAGTCCCATAATTTTCAAGATTCATATTGCAAAACAAAGATCTAATAGGGGACACATGAATAACTTTAATATCTTCATCATTATTTTCATGGAAACTAGAAGAACACGCTTTTATAGCTATATTTCTTAGCACGCAATCTAGCGGTTCTTTCCTTGCACTTGTCAATGGAAATTCTCATTACTTTGAGAGACTCATTGATATCATGCTTAGGAGGAGAAGATCTAAGTTTAAGAGAATCAACATCAAGCAAAAGTCTATCAACGTTCCTAGCCAAATCATCAACTTTGAGCAATTTTTCTTCATGCAAAGCATTAAAATTCTTTTGAGAAATCATAAATTCTTTCACACTATTCTCAAAATCAGAGGGCAACTTATTAAAATTACCATAAGAATTATTGTAGGAATTTCCATAATTATTAGAGGAATTACTAGGGAACGGTCTAGAATTAAAGTTTCCTCTATAAGCATTGTTTCAAAATTATTCCTACCAACAAAATTCACATCCATAGATTCATTATTATTCTCAATCAAGGTAGATAAAGGCATATCATTGGGATCAATAGAAGAATTCTTAGTAGCAAACAATCTCATAAGCTCATCCATCTTTCCACTCAAAACATTAATTTCTTCTATAGCATGCACTTTTTTACTAGTAGATCGTTCGGTGTGCCATTGAGAATAATTAGCCATAATATTATCAAGAAGTTTTGTAGCATCTCCTAAAGTGATTTCCATAAACGTGCCTCCGGCGGCTGAATCTAAAAGATTTCTAGAAGCAAAGTTCAAACCGGCATAAAATTTTTGTATGATCATCCATAAATTCAAACCATGAGTAGGGCAATTGCGAATCATCAATTTCATTCTTTCCCAAGATTGGGCAACATGCTCATGATCAAGTTGTTTAAAATTCATAATATCATTCCTAAGAGTAATGATCTTAGCGGGAGGAAAATACTTAGAGATAAAAGAATCTTTGCACTTGTTCCAAGAATCAATACTATTTTTAGGCAAAGATGAAAAGCAAACTTTAGCACGATCTCTAAGCGAGAACGGAAATAACTTCAATTTAACAATATCATTATCCGTATCTTTCTTCTTTTGCATATCACACAAATCAACAAAGTTTTTTAGATGAGTAGCGACATCTTCACTAGGAAGGCCGGCGAATTGATCTTTCATAACAAGATTCAGCAAAGCAGTATTGATTTCACAAGACACAACATCATTAAGAGGAGCAGTCGGAGTAGTAAGGAAATTATTATTATTAGTATTCGAGAAATCACACAATTTGGTATTATCTTGCACCATGGCAACAAGTAATCCAACATACAAGCAAACAGAAAAGAGACAAATGAAAGAGAGAGGAGATTGGGAAAGAGAGGGCAAATAAAACGGCAAGGGTGAAGTGGGGGAGAGGAAAACGAGAGGCAAATGGCAAATAATGTAAATGCAGGGATATGAGTTTATGATTGGTACTTGGTATGTCTTGACTTGAGCGAAGACCTCCCCGACAATGGCACCAGAAATCCTTCTTGCTACGTCTTGAGCTTGCGTTGGTTTTCCTTGAAGAGGAAAGGGTGATGCAACACGGTAGCGTAAGTATTTCCCTCAGTTTTTGAGAACCAAGGTATCAATCCAGTAGAAGGCTCCTCACAAGTCCCACAAACCTACACAAACAAACGAAGAACTCGCAACCAACGCAATAAAGGGGTTGTCAATCCCTTCACGGCCACTTGCGAAAGTGAGATCTAATAGAGATAATAAGATAAGATAAATATATTTTTGGTATTTTATAATATAGATGCAGAAAATAAAAGATGCAAATAAAAGTAGTGTCAGGACCCCGACTCAATGCCACATCGATCTAGCATGTAACACCTCATATCACTTTGCGGCCTCACGCACGGTATTCCCACGGGTGTCGCCTTACCTTTGCCCGGGACCGTTTGCGCCTTTTGGCACACGTATATGACAGTGTCGCTAGCATCCATATGATAAGGAGCCCGGGCTGACATGGCTAGTCGGAAACCCAAAGCGGCACAGACTTACAGGGACAGGCATCCATGACCCAGCATCGAACGTGTCGGTCATCAGCGAGTGAATCCAGGCTGTAGCACTGGGCTAGCAGGACTCCGGTGAACCGGGCTATAGCGGGCTAACAGGACTCCGGTATTCACCGCGTGACATTTCCCCGAAGGGACAGACACAGGAACGAAGAAGGACACATGCCGGCCAGCCTAAGTGTTCCGGAGCAGTAGCAAGCTACCATGGCTCGGTGGAAACACTAGGAGACATTTCTCCGTAAGAGAGGCTACTAAAGATAAACAACTAGATGGTCAGATCCCACACATACCAAGCATTTCAAACATACACACAATATGCTCGATATGTGCAAATACAACATGGCATCACAACATGACTCTATGACTCAAGTAATTTATTCAATAGGCTCCGAGGAGCGAGATATTACAAACATGGGTCTCATGACCCAACAATCAGAGCATACAAATCAAAGCACAAGTGGAAGCTATCATGTCTGAGTACAGACATCTATAAATGAAAAAGGCTGAGAAGCCTGACTATCTACCAGATCCTGCCGAGGGCACAAGATCGTAGCTGAGGTAACAAGCTAAACGTCGAAGTCCACGCGAAACTACTAGCGAGACCGAAGTCTCTCTGCAAAAACATAAATAGGCAAACGTGAGTACAAATGTACCCAGCAAGACTTACATCAGAACTATCTACATATGCATCATTATCAACAAAGGGATGGTGGGGTTTAACTGCAGCAAGCCAGCTTTGACTCGGTGGCTATCCTGAACTACGACTGCGAGTAACTCTTTTGAGGTGGCGCACACGAGTCCACATATTCACCATATCAATACACCACTATGGATCCGCTCCCGTCTCCCTACGAGAACGCCATCCATAGCACTCACGCTTATCTTGCGTATTTTAGAGTATCCACTTTCACTTGTCTATGAACTGATATAAGCAACCCAGAAGTCCTTTTCCGCGGACACGGCTATTCGAATAGATTAGGTTAACCCTGCAGGGGTGTACTTCTTCACACACGCTCTCACCACTTACCGCCGTTTACACGACATGTACTCGGCAACCTTCAAGCGGAAGCCCAACGTGGGTGTCGGCCACGACCTACCTAATCACCTAAGTCTCTAGTCCAGGTTTATCGCCTATTCGGGTTCCATCCATGAGGAGATCCGGCCGGAGTTTCGCTCACAGCCCCAAACGATGTGAACAGGGTTCCCGAGACACCAAACGGGTGCCCGGTACACCGTGCCACGTGCCTACCGCATCACAGCCCACCCCTACGGTCAGCGCTGCCCACGGCCTCCAGCATACTACAAACACCAGAAACTACTTGCAACTCCTGGACAGAGGACAAGGGTGATAAAGAAGCCGAGAGGGTCCATTGGTTTCGGGCCCAATGCGTGGTAGTAGCTGAATCATGGATCACAAACACAGAACTCAGTTCCTGAGGACGGCTGCAATGAGACAACCCACCATGTACTCCTACATGGCCTCTCACCGCTACCTTTACCAAATCGTGTTCACACACTTAGCTCACACACAGTAGGACAGGTTCACACGCCTCTGATTCATCCCCGATGAATCAGACCTGACTCAACTCTAAGCAATAGCAGGCATGACAAACAAACATGAATGAGTAGGCACATCAGGGCTCAAACAACTCCTACTCATGCTAGTGGGTTTCATCTATTTACTGTGGCAATGACAGGTCATGCAAAGGATAAAGGGGTTCAGCTACCGCAGCAGGTAACAGATGAATCGTTGTTGTCCTAATGCAGTAAAAGAGAGCAGGAGCGAGAGAGTATGTATCGGAATGAACAAGGGGTTTTTGCTTGCCTGGCACTTCTGAAGATAGCATTGAGTCTTCATCAGTGTCAACGATCGCATCATCGGTATCACGTTTATCGAGAGGGGACAAATACCGGCAACACAGAAGGGAACACAATCAATGCAATGCACAATATGATGCATGATCATGACATGGCAAAATGAATGTGTTTTGGGCTAATGCAACTAGCAACAGATTAAATGAAGTTGGTTTGAATACAAGATTCAAATTCAAACTCCATATGTGATTATTCAAATGCCATTTAATTGATTTGTGCTAAACAGCACCTATAAGTTGTTCTAACATGCATGAAAATGGTACAGATGGATTCCTTGAATTTTTCTGATAATTTTTCATATATAATTTATTTAATTTGGAGTTACGGTTAATTTTCTATGATTTATAGAAGTTTTAGCTATTTTCTGAAATTATTAAATCATTTAAGATTTATTTAAATTCCAGAAAGAAATTATTGCGTCATCATGACCTCATAGTGACGTCAGCAGGTCAACGGGCGCCGTCCAGGTCAAACTGACCTGTGGGACCCATATGCCAGCGTCACAGGTTAAACAGGGGGGGTTTAGTTTAGTTTAATTAAAGATTAGGGCACTAGGGCCCACATGTCAGTGTCAGCAGGGGGGTAATTAAATTAAAATAAACTAAACTAATTAACAGGGGGGATGGCCCCACCTGTCATCGACCCAGGGGGGTCAAACCCCTGGTCAGCAGGGCCTAACCTGCCGGCGGCTTGACGCCGGCGAGGCCGAGACGGCGGAGGCCTTCGGATTTCTTGCTCCGGCGGCCAAACGGGCGGATGAGGGCGTCTACGTGGAGCTGGGACTCGCCCGCATCCATCTGTGCAAACGGCAGGGGCTGAGGTGGCCCGAGCTCACCGGAGGCAAGCTCGCGGCGGTGGCCGGAGTTCGGGCGAGGTCGGGGTTGGCGTTAGGGGGCACGGGAGGGGAAGCTGGTGTGTGAGTTAGGTTCCTGGTGAGGTGTGGAGCATGTTGCCGTGCTCGGTAGCTAGCTCCGGTGGCTCTGGCCTTGTCCGCGTCATCGCCGGCGGTGAGGAGCTCACGGCCCCGGTGAAAAGGGCGGCTAGCGTGCGGGAACGAGCGCGGGGAGGAGGGGAAATGGAAGAGGAGCTCACAGCGGATCCGGTAGAGGCAACGGCGAGGCCGGGGAGGGGCTGGAGCTCGCGAATCCTCGGAAGTTCGCCGGCGGCCGAAGGTTGGGGACGAGCTCCGGGAAGACGCTACAGGGCTCCCGCGGTCGAATGGGTTGGTGTAGAAGACGCAGAAGGCGATGGCGGTTCCTCTGAACTCATCGGAGAGGCACGGGGTGGACGGTGGCCGCGGTGATGCTCGTCGGCGGCGACGGGTGTGTTCGGTGGCTGCGCGCGAGAGAGCCAGAGGAAGAGAGGAGCTCGGGGAGAGAGTGAGAGGCCTGGGGGGGTGCGTGGCGTCGCGGACGGGGTCCAGGGCGACGAGAGGAAGCAGGAGGTGGCCAGGGGGAAGCAGGAGGTGGCCGAGGCCTCTCGGGCGCGCGCCACGCCTCGCCTCTGTTCGTCCTCCTGGCAAAGGAGGAAGATGACAAGGGGGGGAAGGAGGTGGGCTGGGCCGGCCAAATGGGCTGGCCAGCTGGGCCGGCTACAGGTAAGTGGCCCAGGTAGGCTTCTGTTCTTTTTATTTTTTTCTTCTGTTTTGTTTTATTTAATTTATTTTGCCACTGTTTTGAATTTAAAATAATTCAAACAATGCCAAAAACTCCTCTGAATATTTTATATTGCTAAATGGACTTTTCCAAAAGCTTATAAAATATATCAGGGGTATTTGAAATTATATTCTAATTATATGAATATAATTCAAATTCAAATAGCTAATGAATTAAATCCAAAGTCCCAAAAATAATTCCTTAAAAATGTTCAATATTTTGGTTGGGACCAGAACCCTTACCAAAAATTATCAAACATTTAAGAAGAGCATTTTGGAGCAATGAATGAGATTTCTAGGGTTTTTGCCCCTCTTTTATTTAAGTTTTTGAGGCTTCCAAAATTCCCTCAGTTCAAATTTTCAGAATTTAAACATGATGCACACATGAGCTAGCCTAGAGCACTATCAGCAGCTAGGGATGTGACAACTCACCCCCACTAAACAAGAATCTCGTCTCGAGATTCAAGCGTAGGGTAAGATGAAGGGGAAACGCAAACTAGTATAATCTTCACGATCCAGGGTGCACTTCAGTTGAACGTTGATTCATTCACCATCATTGTCTTGATGTCTTGTTTTGAGAAATCCTGCCAACATGACATGGAGGGAAGAAGGAGACTCTAGAAGGGTCGATCTTCTTGAAGATCGAACAACTCACGGAATGAGACATAGAGCCATCTCTCGGGTTGAGACACGAGACACACATCAAGAGGGGTGGAAAGAAACGGATGACGAAGGTTCACTAGGTGGACAACAATTTCACGCTTAAGAAGGTGGTAAACGATTGCCCACGTAGCGAGGAGTTGAGTTGCCATGATACCACGACGAAACATCCTGGAGGAGGGTGATTCGTAGATTATTGCCTTAAGTGGCAAAAAGAATTACCTTTGATTCAGAGATCATTGAGACTCTTTAAACCAGCTTAAGGCAAATCATAATCGATCATTTAGAGGGGTTCGGTAGAATGGCATACCCGAACTTGGATGATGTGGATTACCTTGTTGAAGACAACGTAATGGATGATTTTTGCTTATCACCGGAAATGGAAGAGACCCATGGTAGAATGGCACAATGGCGGTGCAAGCTGGGAACAAAATGCAAATGCTGGGAATGATTCTGGTAACTGGGGAAGAACCCAACAATAGAGAGTGAATTCACTGTTTGAGTGGTTATAGCATAACCGAGGAAATCTGGGGCAATCCCATCTAGTGCCGATGATAAGACGTAGCGCTTGTGCGTGCTCTCAAGAACTTGAGCATTTCCACAATCATCAAGGTTTTATCAACAACCGCGTCAAGGGTGCTGACAACACAACATACTACCATGATGAATAGCGATGGACGATGCAGATGCGAAGGAGGATAACACTTTCTCAGATTTCACCTTAGCGAGGCCAAGCAAATAAAATCTGGATGATCGACCGAGAGACATTTAGCACTCCGCTTCTAATGTTCTCCTTGATGTGCTAGTATAACCCATTCATAGATATGGTTTGATATCTAAAACATCAAGTAAAAGGTCGGACTTCGGGAACACAAAAATCCATAGGGGCAACTAGGGAGTAAATCCTACGAAATCCCTAGGGGGGTGGCCAACTTCCTCAAACAAGATACTATAATAACAGGTCTTCCGGCTGGGTGTGTTGGCCACGACATCCACTTTACCGGTTTTCGAGGGACCGATATTATAGTTCTTGGGAAATGTTCCAAACCATCATATCTGCCTGCGATTCAGATCTGGTTGGTGTCAGGATATTCCAGACTCATCGAGTCTAGGAAGAAAAACGAAAGTTTGCAACACAAATCGACGAGATGACGTTGCGAGATTCTCGGGGAATGAACTACGATAGTAAGCTCCAAAACATGAGCTGGTTCTGCTACAAACATGTGAACGCGTTGTCCCAGACAAGCATGACCACGTGGTAGTCTTATAATGAAACACTACCGAGTTCAGGTGAGGAACCATCAACGAGGATATCGAAATCCTTGCATAAGGCATGCTCTTAAGAAGGAACTTCTTCTCCTTGAACAAATCAATCAGTGGCTTGGTGTGCTCGGAACACATATGGAATGAAGGTTGCGAGTCTCCAAACCATAGAATACTTCGCACATATGCATGACTGACTTGGCATGATTCCAGAGGAAGCAAAACTAACTTTCTCAAAATCACGGCGGCAACTTGCATCAGATGCACATGAATTAAAGGAAGTCACTACCTTCATCCAAACATATGCTTCATGAGCTAGCATGAACAAATGCTTTCAAAAGTTTCCAACACTAGCTTAATGTTCGGCAAAATTATGGAGAAGACAAGGATGTTGTCAGTGGGCACAACAACAATTCATCTGGGTTTCCTTTTAAAAGGAATTCCATAGTTAAGTGAACAAGTGATAGCATTGGTCAGACCTAAAAGATATAATGGTGTATGCTCGAGGGATCAACCACGAATAAGACAACATTACGAGCATCGTTGGTACTGATTTGATTTGACGATAGCCCACACTCAAATCAAAGGATTGATAAGACAATAGGTCCAGCAACTGATCACAAGGACCAATCGATGAAGATATCATCTTTCTTCAACACACACTACACAAGAATATCCCTTTGGAACGAACTAAGTCAGACAAGCTTTTATCTTCCAACTCTCCAAGTTGTTGTCTAGCTTAACCAACTAGCTCAGGGATATCTAACACCGATTCTTGGAGAGAAGGTGGTTCACAAGAAACCAACTTGATCACGAACTCAACATAGCGGTCAGGTGACAACCCAGTAACACCTCCAAGAAGATATTTGGAAAGTCACGAACCACCGGTATGTTACTAAGCTCTAGAACAATCTTGCTTTTGAGGGCAAGACGATATGATCAAATGAGTGAGGACTTGACAAGATCCTAACTCATCAATCGAAGGGTGCACCGAAATAAGGACTAGGTAGCACGATCAGTCTTAGAAGGATGATTCGAAAACCAACATACTAAGAATGAAATTATTATCCTTTAACTACCAAGCAACAGAGTTGCTAGCAGTATTGATTTCACACATCACAATTCATTTGTCGGTATTCCGGTTGCATCAACACGAGGGCCGAGGAATGAACAGTGATGGCAAGAAGTATCACTGTACCAAGAGTTCATGGGATGGTGTGCAATTCCTATAACAATCTCGATATAAAATATGTAATACTCCAAGGTAGAGCAGAACCAAAAGCTGGATTGGCATTTGATCTGCGGAATACAACTACTTTGACCCAATCCTAGATATGGAAGAGGTACTGGAGTTTGTTTCTCCTAGTCATTCCGGAATAGAATGGCTTGACAGACCACAAGAGTCATAGGCATCGATGAACGAACGCACGCATACTCTTGACTATCAATTGATAGACGAGGGTCAGTAAACAACTAAAGAGGGACAACTCAAAGGAACATATAACTTTCTGAGTTGTGGATACATGGGTTGGTATGCCAAACAAAGTTCAACATAATTCTTCCGGATAACCCATGCAGAAAGGTTGAGCTGGCAGAGTCACAATATAGCATGGAGAACTCATAGAGGGCCTGTTGTGATCTTTTGATGCAACAAACTTCTGCCATAATGGTTCATGGTATTTGGAAGAACGATATACCATGGACCTCGAGGACTATCGCAAAGATTACTAATATACTAAAGGAACTAGCAACACTATCAACATGATGTAAGTAGGGTGAATATCGGGTTTAAGAACCCAGGAATAGAATACCTATTACTAAGTAGCATCACGGGATGCTTTCGAGAATAAAAGCCAGAATCATCACACTGGGATCACAAAACATTGCTAGATTACTAGGTGACTCCCTAAACACCTAGGGCCATAATAGTAACTCCAACATAATGTCAAGGCAAAAGAATATCTCAACTCAACAATTAGTGTGATTGAGCTGGCATAAAGGAGCATCGAAACCAGAGGAAAAGGATTTGCAAGTGCATCAGATTGTTTAGAAACCTGGGATGACTCGGACAGCATAACGGCTGTAAATGCTCAGAAGAGATTTGAGACATTCACAAAAATGGTGGCATAACCACTCAGAAGCATAATATCAAGGTTTCGAGATCAACAATTAACATACGGAAGTAGTAGAAACTGAACTCAAGCTTAAATCCAACAATCTTATAAGTCTACGGATTAGTAACGCGTGATCCTGATAGAAAGAAGAGATAGCCTAGCTCTTAATCCCCGCAGGAAAGATAAGATGACTCAGATCAGAAGGCATAAGGTACAAGGAGTAAAAAGAGCCTTACGTTCCATCCCACAATCAATTCCCTTATATAACTAAAGAATTTCTAGACTCAACTTCGACCAGTTTGGCTTGGTAATCCTACAGGCAGTCAAGCTCTGATACCAACGCTGTCAGGACCCCGACTCAATGCCACATCGATCTAGCATGTAACACCTCATATCACTTTGCGGCCTCACGCACGGTATTCCCACGGGTGTCGCCTTACCTTTGCCCAGGACCGTTTGCGCCTTTTGGCACACGTATATGACAGTGTCGCTAGCATCCATATGATAAGGAGCCCGGGCTGACATGGCTAGTCGTAAACCCAAAGTGGCACAGACTTACAGGGACAGGCATCCATGACCCAGCATCGAACGTGTCGGTCATCAGCGAGTGAATCCAGGCTGTAGCACTGGGCTAGCAGGACTCCGGTGAACCGGGCTGTAGCGGGCTAACAGGACTCCGATATTCATCGCGTGACATTTCCCCGAAGGGACAGACACAGGAACGAAGAAGGACACATGCCGGCCAGACTAAGTGTTCCGGAGCAGTAGCAAGCTACCATGGCTCGGTGGAAACACTAGGAGACATTTCCCGGTAAGAGAGGCTACTAAGGATAAACAACTAGATGGTCAGATCCCACACATACCAAGCATTTCAATAACATACACACAATATGCTCGATATGTGCAATACAACATGGCATCACAAAATGACTCTACGACTCAAGTATTTATTCAATAGGCTCCGAGGAGCGAGATATTACAAACAGGGGTCTCACGACCCAACATTCAGAGCATACAAATCAAAGCACAAGCGGAAGCTATCATGTCTGAGTACAGACATCTATAAATGAAAAAGGCTGAGAAGCCTGACTATCTACCAGATCCTGCCGAGGCACAAGATCGTAGCTGAGGTAACAAGCTAAACGTCGAAGTCCACGCGAAACTACTAGTGAGACCGAAGTCTCTCTGCAAAAACATAAAATAGGCAAACGTGAGTACAAATGTACCCAGCAAGACTTACATCAGAACTAACTACATATACATCATTATCAACAAAGGGGATGGTGGGTTTAACTGCAGCAAGCCAGCTTTGACTCGGTGGCTATCCTGAACTACGACTGCAATGTAACTCTTTTGAGGTGGCGCACACGAGTCCACATATTCACCAACCAATACACCACTATGGAACCGCTCCCGTCTCCCTACGAGAACGCCATCCATAGCACTCACGCTTATCTTGCGTATTTTAGAGTATCCACTTTCACTTGTCTATGAACTGATATAAGCAACCCAGAAGTCCTTTTCCGCGGACACGGCTATTCGAATAGATTAGGTTAACCCTGCAGGGGTGTACTTCTTCACACACGCTCTCACCACTTACCGCCGTTTACACGACATGTACTCGGCAACCTTCAAGCGGAAGCCCAACGTGGGTGTCGGCCACGACCTACCTAATCACCTAAGTCTCTAGTCCAGGTTTATCGCCTATTCGGGTTCCATCCATGAGGAGATCCGGCCGGAGTTTCGCTCACAGCCCCAAACGATGTGAACAGGGTTCCCGAGACACCAAACGGGTGCCCGGTACACCGTGCCACGTGCCTACCGCATCACAGCCCACCCCTACGGTCAGCGCTGCCCACGGCCTCCAGCATACTACAAACACCAGAAACTACTTGCAACTCCTGGACAGAGGACAAGGGTGATAAAGAAGCCGAGAGGGTCCATTGGTTTCGGGCCCAATGCGTGGTAGTAGCTGAATCATGGATCACAAACACAGAACTCAGTTCCTGAGGACGGCTGCAATGAGACAACCCACCATGTACTCCTACATGGCCTCTCACCGCTACCTTTACCAAATCGTGTTCACACACTTAGCTCACACACAGTAGGACAGGTTCACACGCCTCTGATTCATCCCCGATGAATCAGACCTGACTCAACTCTAAGCAATAGCAGGCATGACAAACAAACATGAATGAGTAGGCACATCAGGGCTCAAACAACTCCTACTCATGCTAGTGGGTTTCATCTATTTACTGTGGCAATGACAGGTCATGCAAAGGATAAAGGGGTTCAGCTACCGCAGCAGGTAACAGATGAATCGTTGTTGTCCTAATGCAGTAAAAGAGAGCAGGAGCGAGAGAGTATGTATCGGAATGAACAAGGGGGTTTTGCTTGCCTGGCACTTCTGAAGATAGCATTGAGTCTTCATCAGTGTCAACGATCGCATCATCGGTATCACGTTTATCGAGAGGGGACAAATACCGGCAACACAGAAGGGAACACAATCAATGCAATGCACAATATGATGCATGATCATGACATGGCAAAATGAATGTGTTTTGGGCTAATGCAACTAGCAACAGATTAAATGAAGTTGGTTTGAATACAAGATTCAAATTCAAACTCCATATGTGATTATTCAAATGCCATTTAATTGATTTGTGCTAAACAGCACCTATAAGTTGTTCTAACATGCATGAAAATGGTACAGATGGATTCCTTGAATTTTTCTGATAACTTTTCATATATAATTTATTTAATTTGGAGTTACGGTTAATTTTCTATGATTTATAGAAGTTTTAGCTATTTTCTGAAATTATTAAATCATTTAAGATTTATTTAAATTCCAGAAAGAAATTATTGCGTCATCATGACCTCATAGTGACGTCAGCAGGTCAACGGGCGCCGTCCAGGTCAAACTGACCTGTGGGACCCATATGCCAGCGTCACAGGTTAAACAGGGGGGGTTTAGTTTAGTTTAATTAAAGATTAGGGCACTAGGGCCCACATGTCAGTGTCAGCAGGGGGGTAATTAAATTAAAATAAACTAAACTAATTAACAGGGGGGCTGGCCCCACCTGTCATCGACCCAGGGGGGGTCAAACCCCTGGTCAGCAGGGCCTAACCTGCCGGCGGCTTGACGCCGGCGAGGCCGAGACGGCGGAGGCCTTCGGATTTCTTGCTCCGGCGGCCAAACGGGCGGATGAGGGCGTCTACGTGGAGCTGGGACTCGCCCGCATCCATCTGTGCAAACGGCAGGGGCTGAGGTGGCCCGAGCTCACCGGAGGCAAGCTCGCGGCGGTGGCCGGAGTTCGGGCGAGGTCGGGGTTGGCGTTAGGGGGCACGGGAGGGGAAGCTGGTGTGTGAGTTAGGTTCCTGGTGAGGTGTGGAGCATGTTGCCGTGCTCGGTAGCTAGCTCCGGTGGCTCTGGCCTTGTCCGCGTCATCGCCGGCGGTGAGGAGCTCACGGCCCCGGTGAAAAGGGCGGCTAGCGTGCGGGAACGAGCGCGGGGAGGAGGGGAAATGGAAGAGGAGCTCACAGCGGATCCGGTAGAGGCAACGGCGAGGCCGGGGAGGGGCTGGAGCTCGCGAATCCTCGGAAGTTCGCCGGCGGCCGAAGGTTGGGGACGAGCTCCGGGAAGACGCTACAGGGCTCCCGCGGTCGAATGGGTTGGTGTAGAAGACGCAGAAGGCGATGGCGGTTCCTCTGAACTCATCGGAGAGGCACGGGGTGGACGGTGGCCGCGGTGATGCTCGTCGGCGGCGACGGGTGTGTTCGGTGGCTGCGCGCGAGAGAGCCAGAGGAAGAGAGGAGCTCGGGGAGAGAGTGAGAGGCCTGGGGGGGTGCGTGGCGTCGCGGACGGGGTCCAGGGCGACGAGAGGAAGCAGGAGGTGGCCAGGGGGAAGCAGGAGGTGGCCGAGGCCTCTCGGGCGCGCGCCACGCCTCGCCTCTGTTCGTCCTCCTGGCAAAGGAGGAAGATGACAAGGGGGGGAAGGAGGTGGGCTAGGCCGGCCAAATGGGCTGGCCAGCTGGGCCGGCTACAGGTAAGTGGCCCAGGTAGGCTTCTGTTCTTTTTATTTTTTTCTTCTGTTTTGTTTTATTTAATTTATTTTGCCACTGTTTTGAATTTAAAATAATTCAAACAATGCCAAAAACTCCTCTGAATATTTTATATTGCTAAATGGACTTTTCCAAAAGCTTATAAAATATATCAGGGGTATTTGAAATTATATTCTAATTATATGAATATAATTCAAATTCAAATAGCTAATGAATTAAATCCAAAGTCCCAAAAATAATTCCTTAAAAATGTTCAATATTTTGGTTGGGACCAGAACCCTTACCAAAAATTATCAAACATTTAAGAAGAGCATTTTGGAGCAATGAATGAGATTTCTAGGGTTTTTGCCCCTCTTTTATTTAAGTTTTTGAGGCTTCCAAAATTCCCTCAGTTCAAATTTTCAGAATTTAAACATGATGCACACATGAGCTAGCCTAGAGCACTATCAGCAGCTAGGGATGTGACAAGTAGATTGGGAGAAAATATGATAAGAGATAGACCCGGGGGCCCTAGGCTTCACTAGTGGCTTCTCTCAAGATAGCATAAGTATTACGGTGGGTGAACAAATTACTGACGAGCAATTGATAGAAAAGCGAATAATTATGAGATTATCTAGGCATGATCATGTATATAGGCATCACGTCCGCAACAAGTAGACCGACTCCTGCCTGCATCTACTACTATTACTCCACACATCGACCGCTATCCAACATGCATCTAGAGTATTAAGTTCATAAGAACAGAGTAACGCATTAAGCAAGATGACATGATGTAGAGGGATAAACTCAAGCAATATGATATAAACCCCATCTTTTTATCCTCGATGGCAACAATACAATACATGTCTTGCAACCCTTTCTGGCACTAGGTAAGAACACCGCAAGATTGAACCCAAAGCTAAGCACTTCTCCCATGGCAAGAAAGATCAATCTAGTAGGCCAAACCAAACCGATAATTCGAAGAGACTTGCAAAGATAACTCAATCATATAAAAGAATTCAGAGAAGATTCAATTATTATCCATAGATAAACTTGATCATAAACCCACAATTCATCGGATCTCGACAAACACACCGCAAAAAGAGATTACATCGAATAGATCTCCACAAGAGAGGGGGAGAACATTGTATTGAGATCCAAAAAAAGAGAAGAAGCCATCTAGCTAATAACTATGGACCTGAAGGTCTGTGGTAAACTACTCACAACTCATCGGAAGGGCTATGGTGTTGATGTAGAAGCCCTCCGTGGTGGAATCCCCCTCCGGCAGAACGCCGGCGACGGCTCCAAGATGGGATCTCGCGGATACAGAAGGTTACGGTGGCGGAAATATTTGTTTGGTTCTCCCCGGATGTTTTTGGGGTATGTAGGCTTATATAGGAGGAAGAAGTACGTCGGTGGCCGCCTAAGGGGCCCACGAGACAGGGGGCGCGCCCTACCCTCTCGTGGCCGCCTCGGCTGCTTCTTGACTTGCACTCCAAGTCCTCTGGATCATGTTCATTCGAAAAATCACGCTCCCGGAGGTTTCATTTCGTTTGGACTCCGTTTGATATTCCTTTTCTTCGAAATACTAAAATAGGCAAAAAAACAGCAATACGGGTTGGGCCTCCGGTTAGTAGGTTAGTCCCAAAAATGATAATAATGTGTAAAATAAAGCCCATAAACATCCAAAACAGGTAATATAATAGTGTGGAACAATCAAAAATTATAGATACGTTGGAGACGTATCATGGTGTAACACCCACAGTGCTTCGCTAAGCGTCGCCGGGACGAGGCGGTGGAACTACGGAGTAACGGGAGAGAAAGGGGCGCCAAGGGCTTTGTTTGTCCTCTTGGGGCGCCCCCTCCCTTGTATATATAGGTGGAGGGGCGTGGCAACAACCCCTCCAAATCCCAAGGCGCAGCCAAGAGGGAGGAGGACTTGGAATCCAAGTCCAATCCTATTCCTTCTAGGACTCCTTCCTTTTTTTCCTTTCCCTAGCCACATGGGATTTTGAGGACTTCGTGCGCCTGAACGAATAAGGCTAGGACACCTCCCCACAGCCCATGCTAGCCCTTGGGTTGTGGTGAACCCACTTGTGGACTTTCGGACCCCTCCGGAATCCTCCAAAACCTTCTAGAAGCTTCTCGGTACAATACGGAAAAAACTGCACCTTTTTCCGGAACCCAAAATATGACTTCCTATATATAAATATTTACCTCTCGACCATTCTGAGACTCCTCATGATGTCCGGGATCTCATCCGGGACTCCGAACAACATGTGGTTACCACTCATCAGATATCCCAATACTATTCTACCGTTAACGAATGTTAAGCATGCGACCATGCGGGTTCGAGAATCATGTAGTCATGATGGAGACACCTCTCCGATCAATAACCAATAGCGGGACCTGGATTCCCATATCGATTCCTACATATTCCATGAAGATCATTATCGGTTGAACCTTTATGACAACAACGTAGTTCCCTTTGTTTGTCGATATGTTACTTGCCCGAGATTCGATCGTCGATATCTTCATACCTAGTTAAATCTTGTTACCGGCAAATCTCTTTACTCATTCCGTAATGCATCATCCTAAAACTAACTCATTAGTCACTTTGCTTGCAAGGCTTCTTATGATGTGCATTACTGAGAGGGCCCAGAGATACCTCTCCAATACTCGGAGTGAAGAATCCTAATCTCGATCTATGTCAACCCAACAAACACCTTCGGAAATACCTGTAAAGCATATTTATAATCACCCAGTTACATTGTGACGTTTGATAGCACATAAGGTATTCCTACGGTATCCGAGAGTTGCATAATCTCATAGTCGGAGGAATATGTATTTGACATGAAGAAAGCAATAGTAATAAAACTAAACAATCAATATGCTATGCTAACGGATGAGTCTTGTCCATCACATTGTTCTCCTAATGATGTGATCACGTTTATCAAATGACAACACATGTCTATGGTTAGGAAACTTAACCATCTTTGATCGATGAGCTAGTCTAGTAGAGGCTTACTAGGGACACAGTGTTTTGTCTATGTATCCACACATGTATCAAGTTTCCAGTTAATACAACTCTAGCATGAATAATAAACATTTATCATGATATAACAAAATATAAAATAACAACTTTATTATTGCCTCTAGAGCATATTTCCTTCTGTGTGATGCCCAATGTATCAAGATAAGTGTCGAGGCTAGTGTTCTTGAATTCTGTGCCATTGTCACTCGTGATGTGCTTGATATAGATGCCATAATTGGTCATGGCACGATTTGCGAAGCGTCTGAAGACATCCTGCACCTCAGTCTTATAGAGTATTATGTATACCCAGGTGTATCTTGAATAATCATCAACAATGAGGAAGCCATAAAGATGTGCAGTGGTAGTAAGGGTAGAGTAATGAGTAGGGCCAAATAAGTCCATGTGTAGCAGCTCAAAGGGGCATGATGTAGTCATGATTGTCTTCGAGGGATGTTTGGCCCTAGTCATCTTCCTGGCTTCACAAGCACTACATAGATAATCCTTCTTGAACTTGATTCCCTCAATGCCAATGATGTGCTTTTTCTTCATGAGAGTGTGCAAGTTCCTCATGTCGGCATGTCCTAGCCTTCGATGCCAAAGACAGCACTCTGAAGCTTTTGCTAGAAGACATACGGCAAGATGTGATCCTGCGGAGAAATCTACCATATATAGATCACCTCTTCAATACCCTTCGAAGACTAGAGATTTGTTAGTTTCCATAGGCACAAGGCAACAATATTTTCCAAATATCACAATCATGTTCAGATCACAAAACATTGAGACAGACATTAAGTTGAATCCAAGGGATTCAACAAGCATCACTTTATCCATGTGTTGATCCTTTGAGATTGCAACTCTACGTATGCCCAATACCTTGCTTTTACCAATGTCAGCGAACGTGGTGTGACTTTTAGTAGATGGACGTAGTTTTCAATCCATGAGAAGAGTTCGATCACCAGTCATGTGGTTAGTGCATCCACTGCCCATTATCCACTCAGTAGCTTTCAGAGTCGTACCCTACAGTGCAGTTAGCGGGATAGGCTTCACCAAGAGTATTGTGAAGCACAAACATATAATGAACAAGCATATTATCAATGTTAAGATTCTTGTTTGGTAAGATAGGATGCTCGTAAAGAAACCGTGGGACAAAATAAATGGTAAGACCATTCTGGCACTTTATCTTGTGTCCCACAAGATGTTTTAGGTCCCCAACATTGGCGTCAGAAGTCTTTGATTTCTGGCTAGAGACCTTTCCCTGTAAGAGAAGTTAATTCTTATTAACCACCCACATCTTCAGGGGTGGCTTAGAAGCAATAAGTCTAAGTTCAGCACCTGAGAAGTTTGGCTTTGGAGCCCTAGCAAATAGTTTTGCAGGAGGTGAATAATACTCATAAGAATATGCATTAAAGTTCTTTGATTTGTGAACATAGCGGTTAGAAGAAACCCGCTCATATTCATGAGTCTGATTATAGTTTCCCTGCAAAACATTGGTTGTTAGGGTGACCTTGTGAGGTCCTCTGTCTGTATGAAGCCTTTGGGCCATGTGAAGCCTTTGGTCCGGGGTTTGTCTTCTTCCCTGGTGGTGTCATGATGACATTCACAAGAAGTTTCTCAAGATAACTCTTGGGCACCCAGATCTTCTTCAAAGGTGACCCATTCCTGCAATTGTTACCAATAAACCTGGCAAACACTTCACCATTGTGATTCTTAAACAGCTTATAATTGGCGTCAAAGGATTCATCAATGATAATGGGGTTAGCACAAATGAAGCCAGATAAGATGGATGGGTCCACTAAAGGATCCTTAGCAGCAACCCATGTGGTTTTGGGGTACTGCTCAGGCTTCCAGTAAGAATCATCAACATTCATTTTCCTCTCAAAACCAACACCCTCTTTCCTAGGGTTTCGGTTCAGAATCTGTTTCTTGAGGACATCGCATAGTGTCTGATGCCCTTTGAGGCTTTTGTACATGTCTGTTTCAAGCAATGTCTTCAACCTAGCATTCTCATCAGCAATAGTAGAGGTATCCTCAGTAGAGGGGTTAGTTACCACATAAGGAGTTGAAGATATTGCAACATCAGAGGCAGTGGAACATTCAGCAACAGAGACAGTATTATCACGCTCAAGACATTTTAAACATGGTGGCACAAAATCTTCCTGAGCAGAACTGATATGTTGAGCGAGTAGTGAATCGTTCTCCTTTTGAGGATCTTCATGAGACGCTCTCAGTTTCTCTAGATCTCGCTTCCTTTGAAGATAGTCATAGGAAAGCTTCTCATGAGAGGCTGAGAGGGTTTCATTGCAACTTTCAAGTTCCTCGTACTTAACACGAAGGTTTTGATGTCTTCGATTGAGGAATGAGTTCGATTCATTTACTCGTCCAATAGGTCATCGCTTTTGTCTAGCAACTTTTGAATGTGTTCCATAGCAGTTTGTTATTCAGTTGCTATTTTAGCAAGTGTTTTATAGCTAGGTTTGGATTCACATTCAGAGTCATCTTCACTGGAGGTTTGAAAGTAAGCATCACGTGAGTTTACCTTGGCACCTCGTGCCATGAAGCAGTAGGTTGGAGCAGAGTCATCCTCATCATCGGCTTCAGCGTCAGTGGCGTGACCATTGTTTTCACTGTTGAAGATGGACTTGGCTATGAATGCTGAAGCTAGAGCCAGGCTTGCCATGCCTGAATCATACTCCTCCTCAGACTCCACCTCTGCCTCCTCAGAAGTAGACTCCTCCTTTGAATCCATCTCCTTGCCAATAAATGCATGAGCCTTGCCAGGTGAGCTCTTCTTGTGAGACGAAGACTTTGTCAAAAACTTTGAAGAAGACTTTGAAGATTTATTCTTCTTCTTCTTGTCAGAATCATATTCATTGCTCTTCTTCTTATTCTTCTTCTTCTTCTTCTTCTTCTTCTTCTTCTTCTTCTTCTTCTTCTTCTTCTTCTTCTTCTTCTTCTTCTTCTTCTTCTTCTTCTTCTTCTTCTTCTTCTTCTTCTTCTTCTTCTTCTTCTTAGATTCCTTGTCCCATTGAGGACACTCAGATATGTAGTGGCCTGGCTTCTTGCATTTGTGGCATGTTCGCTTCTTGTAGTCACGAGAGGAAGCCTCATCATTCTTGGAACTGGATCTTGAGGCCTTTCTAAAGTGATTCTTCTTGGAGAACTTTTGGAACTTCTTCACAAGGATTGCTAGATCTTTGCCAATGTCTTCAGGATCATCAGAACTACAGTCACATTCTTCTTTAGGTTAGGAAACATCCTTTGCCTTCAAAGCATGGGATCGGCCATAGTTGGGGCCATAGATATCTCTCTTCTCAGATAGCTGGAACTCATGTGTGTTGATCCTCTCAAGTATATCACACGGATTGAGTTCTCTGAAGTCAGGACATTCTTCTATCATCGGGGCCAAAGCGTCAAATGAGCTATCAAGTGATCTCAGAAGTTTCTCACGATTTCATGCTTGGCGATCTTAGTGGCGCCAAGAGCACGAAGCTCATTTGTGATATCAATGAGGAGGTCGAACATGAGCTGGACATTTTCATTGTCATTTATCTTGAAGCGGTTGAAGATATCGCGAAGAACATCAATCCTTGAGTCTCTCTGAGTTGAGACGCCTTTGTTGACCTTGGACAGCCAGTCCCAGACTAGCTTCACAGTTTCCAGTGCACTCACATGGCCATACTGTCCTTTGGTCAGATGACCACAGATGATGTTCTTGGCGGTTGAGTCCAGTTGCACAAACCTCTTGACATCACCAGCGGTGACACCTTCACCGATCTTGGGAACGCCTATCTTGACGACATACCAGAGGTCAATGTCAATGGCTTCAAGATGCATGCATATCTTATTCTTCTAGTAGGGGCAACCAGTGCCATCGAACACTGGGCACGCAGCGGAGACCTTGATTATCCCTGTAGTCGACATAGCTAAAACTCCAGGTGGTTAAACCGAATCACACAGAACAAGGGAGCACCTTGCTCTGATACCAATTGAAAGAGCTAGTTATTAACTAGAGTGGGGGTGAATAGGCGATTTTTATGAAAGTCTTCAAAACTCGAGGTCTTTGAAGACAAATAGTTAATAAGAACCTATATGATATACAGCGGAAGATAAACTACACTAGGTAGCTCATAGTCATGTAAGCAATATAGTGAAAGCATGAAGACTAATAGCAGCTATGTAGTATGGATCGGAATGGAAGACAGTATGAAGCCAAACAGTAATAGTCTTCGCACAATGAAGTCAAACAGATCAGGCAGGCATGCAAAGACTTCATGAAGACAAACTAAAATGTAAAGGAGGTAGGGGATAGAACCAGTAGCTTGGTGAAGAAAAGGATTTGGTAGACCAGTTCCAATTGCTGTGACAACTGTACGTTTGGTTAGGGAGGCTGAGATTGAACTCAAAAGATTGTGTCTTCACCTTATTCCCCTTGAGCTGAGGACACCCAGTCCTCGCTCAATCACTCTGGTAAGTCTTCAAGGTAGACTTCCAAACCTTCACAGACTTCGTTCACCGGCGATCCACAATAATGACTCTTAGATCCTCAGAACGTGACGCCTAACCGGTTGGAGGATACACAGTCCTCAAGTGTAACAAGTCTTCGGTCACGCGGACAGAAAGACTTCAGTGATGCCTAACACTCTTTGGCTCTGGGTGTTTTGGGCTTTGTCCTCGCGAGGATCTCTCTCTCAAAGGCTTCAAAGGTGAATTGCTCTCAAACGACAAAAGTCGTGCACTAACTCTGAGCAGCCACCAATTTATGGTGTATGGGGTGGGCTATTTATAGCCAAGAGGCAACCTGACATGATATGTCCGAAATGACCTTGGGTCACTAAGGAACCGACACGTGTCCAACGGTCAGATTTCAAACACACGCGGCAGCTTGGCTTGGGCTACAAGCAAAGCCGACTCATCCAACTCTGGATAAGATTTGCTCTCATTGTCTTCGCTCGAAGACATAGAATTTGGGTTGAGCATCACGTCAGTCTTCTGGCTTTGCTCACGTGGACCCCACTTAACAGTTCGATGGTTCCTATCACTCAATAAAGAAGAAAAGAAAACTACGAAAGAAACTATGTCTTCGCATTTCATAGTCTTCAAGTGAATGTCTTCACACGTCATTATCTTCAAGCGAATGTCTTCACAAACCACCATTGTCTTCAATGTCTTCATACATTTTTAGGGGTCATCTCTGATAGGTAAACTAAATCAATGAGGGACTACTACCTGTGTTATCCTGCAATTCTCACAAACGCATTAGTCCTGCAACCACGTTTGTCGTCAATACTCCAAAACCAACTAGGGGTGGCACTAGATGCACTTACATTCATTTCCTCAATGTTTCCTATGAGGGAGCCACCGATCTTTCTCAGTCTCATGGTTTGTTCCTTTTGCATGGCCCAAAACCTTCCTATGAGGCTGCTACTCGTATTTTCATATTTCTACTTATTTTCATTGCATTTGTTATTTTTGTGTGGGTATTTTTGCATCTGTCATAATTTCCCATATTTGTGTAACTGCACTTTCTTTGCGCATTTGTACTTCCGCCTTTTTATATTTACAATTGTTTATCTGTGTTAAGTTTATTTTCACGATTGGGAGTAAACATGAAAAAAAAACATTTAAAAATTTCAGCCAATTGTGCTCTCGATACTTTCTAATTTTACTGGACTACTTATGTCTACAACTGAGCTTCAAAGAAAGTTAAGCCTTGAATGAAAGTGGTAGAGGGTAGTGCGTTGTTGAAGAATTTTCCTCGTTACTAGTTTGGGATTTTCAGTTTTCTAGGCTTGCGATTACTCGTACCTCATGAGAAAAAACTATTTTTTTTCATTTGACTTGTATTTGTGTTGGATTGTCCAGATAATTTCCTTTTGATTTAATTTTTAAAAATCATTTTATTTTCGGTTTTCAAATGACTAATGCACTAGAAAAATAAGGGGCTTATGATGTTCTTTTTTAAATAACGGGCCCTTCCGTCGCATTCATAAATGAAAAAAAGAATGGAAGGTAAAATATTTGAAGAACTGTTAATATCTCCAAATTTTTGTGCAAACAACTTTCATTAGAAAATGTCTCAAAGCAAAATGTTACAGTTCAAACCCAAAGAAAGACTAGAATGAGTACAATAGTAAGGGAGGTAAATCAAATCAAACAAACGGCAATTACAAAAAACGAGACGAGATCCCTATCCGTCTTTGTCTTTCCACTTCCCACGTTCAGGAACAAACGCTTCGCCAAATTCTTTTGAGTACCGGCCCGGATTTTCAGGACGGGTAAAACAATTTAAACATCAACCAAAAATCCAAATTCCATGCTTTCCACTACACCATCAGTACCTCATAGGTTAGTCACGATTCATATTTTTTGGGCATTGCACACACCTTCAATACCCTTACGAAATCTATCTAGTTTCATGTTTTTGTGCAACACATATTTTTATGTTGTTTTTCATGTGGCAACGTGGAGGATTTCAAGGAGTTTGTTGAC